>NC_092205.1:29602042-29650414 GCF_043381705.1 Parasteatoda tepidariorum | reverse complement strand
GGGTAGATTTATCGGAAGCACGAAACACTATTTCTAAACACAGATTTGGCACTCAAGAAGTTCAGCCAAAGGCGGCCGAATGCTACGACGAGTACTTATGACCGACATTTTTTGTTATGTGCACGAAAATATAAAACCGCAACTCCGAGTCTGATTAGATCCTTTCCTAGTGCAGTCAGTTGAAGATTTGTATCAACATCTACTGTGCGTGGAAGACTTCACGAAAGTGGTTAATTCTCTAGGCGATCAGCCAATTACGTGTCACTCTCGACACGCCGAAGAAGGTAATGTCTGAGGTGGGTGCAGCAACATGACTATTGGACGGCTGTCCAATGCAGGTTTTTTCTCCTCACAGATGAGTCCAGATGTAGCCTTCAAAGCTAAATTCGGCATTGTTTGATTTGTAGAACCCGATATCATCCATTAAACATCTGTGAAAGAGAGGCTTATTAAGATTGTAGTGTCTATGTGTGGGGTGGTATCTTTTTAGGTGGAACCCACAGAACTTTGTATCTTCCCACGTGCAACCGTGAAAATTCATTGGTGTAGAGATTACATTCTTGATGCTCATGCGCACCTTTATGCTGGGGCTATAGATGATTGCCCCAGCATAAGATATTGTACCTAAATATGTTTGTTATTGGGTGTTTCTTTATGGGGAAAGATGGCTAAAACTGGAATTAATAAAATAAATAACTTAATAAATTGCGAAACAATATCCGAAAAAAAAAACAATTAGTTTTTATAACTTTTTTTTAAATTTAAGGAATAAAAATTACTAAAATCTCCCTCCTCATTATCTCTATTCATTTTTAGAAGTTTACACTTCTGTAATTCCTCATAAAAATTTAATGTTCTCCCTACTCTAAATCAAATTAAAATCATAAACTTATCAAAAAATGAAGGAAAATGCACCTACACGGTAAAATAATCCGGTAAAAGATATCGGCATTCAGGATGACATGACATTTTTATCGGAACATGTTACGGAACAAAAAACCAATTATGTTGTAATTTTTACAATAATAATTACCATAAAATTACTAAATCACTCTAATTAAATGATGACTACTTTAAAAAAAAACGGGAAAATGGATTTTACAGTAAAATAGATGCTGCGGATGATGTTATTTATTACAGTGTAGGGAAAATGACGTCTCTTCAAATGTGATGTATGAATTGGTGAATGAAGGTCACATTCCTATTCTGAAAATTATTTTTCACACAAAAAAACTAAAATGGCGTAGGAACTATTTTTCACATAACGCAATGAAAATATTTGTCAATAATTTATTTACACGGAGATTTAAGTTTGACTTAATGTAATTGTATTTAAATCATTATAATAAATTTCCTTATTTATAGAATGAATATTCAATAAGAGAAAAGGAAACAGTGGCTTAAATTTGATAATTTGAGACTTGAATGCTAGTTATTTTTATATTAGGTCAATTGTAACTGGGTACGATTGTAACAGAGCAAAAATTTCGAGTGTCGGGTTCTACATTTGGTTCCTAGGTGGCGCACAAGGTGTATTCAATAAATCTACATGTATACCCCTGCTGGCAACGATTTTTATGTACTGTGGGGGGCGGAGTTATCGACCATGCCAACCGTCATCTATCAAAAGGTACCTCTTGATAGAATCAAGTTAGCACGCTTTATATACTAGTGAATGATGTTAAACTTTTGTAGTGGTAGTTACGCCACAGTACTCCCCCACCAGAATTTTATCTGGGATATAATTCGATGAACAGATCTCACTAGTTGATGTACTTGTGAAAGACCGGGAGAGAGTCTCCGGATTTTTTGAGTGCTGAATGTGAGAGGTGTATTAACATCACAATCGAAGTCGCTCCTGTGTTGCCATTAGCAGTCGAGAGTATGCAGGCGTTGAGAGTGTAGACGTTGTGTGAATGTTCGAGACGAGACTGAGAAGCAACAGCGCAGGAGGTGAATGATGCATTCACAAATAGCAAGTCAACCGTACAATGTGGACTATCCATCGATAGTAGGCGTAACCGTTAAGAGATTGTGAAGTGGGCGTTACTTGCGTGAGCAAATAATGTGGGGAGAGTAACTACAGACCATGTCAACCTTCATCTATGAAAAGGTACCCCGACATAGAGTCGAGTTAACATGTCTTATATCAAAAAAGAAACTACTGTTCACTTCAGTTCAAAGTTCGGAAGTAGAAATTTGGTAGTTACGCCACAGTACTTTCGGAAGAGTTACATCACAAAAGATATTTTCACGCTATGTAAGTACTTTTTTTGGTATTAGAATATTATATTGCAACAAATTAATTTTGTTTAAACAAATAAAAATTATTAACCGGATATGTAAGTGGACACCTTAATTAACATTTCAAAGAAAAAAGATTAGTTTTGTTAATTAACTAGCATTGTTTTTAACAAATGAAGCTGAAATGGCGTCTTGGGGACGATTGTAACAATAAGTAAAGGGACGATTGTAACAGCTGAAAATAAAATTCATAATTTTAATTGCAATTGTTTAAACCCTTAGGTCCCATTTCTTATGTTTACAAACCATTACTTAACTCTTTAAGAACCACCAATAGGTTCCTATATCATTTAGATTATGTTGCATGTGCATTATTTTATCTGTCACCTTTCACAGCATTAATTAAAATTTTTAACCCCTTAAAGTTAAAAGTTTAACCCTTTAGATCTCTCCTCATTATTATATTACTCCTAAAATATCACTACTCTTTTGATCAATAAAAAATATATCACAACTATGATACTATGTATAATTAACTATGTTTTAGTTGAATTTATGAACTGTTACAAATGAAACAAATGAGGAAAACAGAGAAAGTAAGTGCACGACTGTCAAAAATTGTTAATAACTAATATAATAACATTTAAAATAAGGTATTTATTTTTTTTTCTAGTAGAGGATAGTCTACTTTACTCGTCTGTCAATTAATACTAATAATATATTTGATTTTTTGTTAGTTAAAAATAATTAAGTAAAAAATGTTACAATTGACCCCACTCTCCCCTACTATAATATGACATAATTTACGATTGATGTGAATTTTTATATTTGCAGATGGTTTATTTAAGTAGAATTTAATAGAATGAAATTATATATAATTTTTGTAGCTATTATGATGAACTGATTTATTATTTAATATTTCTTTGAAATAAGGATACATGTTCAATAGAAACTGGGTAAATTAGATACAGGTAACGTTGCATTTAAGAAATATTGATTTCGAACAAATCGTTGTTAGAAAGATTTAGGTTAGAATAACTTGTAACACAGTATACAAAATTAAAATTTTCAATACTTTTTTAAAAGAAATTTTAAACAAGACAAAAACAAAAAGCTCTTTAAATAAAGTAAATAATGATTATTATTCAAAACTTTTTCAAAAAATCGATGCAGTCCTTTTTATTACTGTTAGCCTTAAAACAATTTAAGGGTATCATAAAATACCGTTTACATTCGAAATGTCAAAGTTGAATGACTCTTTGAAATGACCCCTATCTTTAGAAAACAAAGTTGAATAGTTTAGAGTTCAATTTTTTGAACAAGTGAATGCCCTAGTCCATCTTGGAACTGCTAAAACACAGATCATTTATGGATCCAAATTTTATTCACTATATTTTTATTCAATGTATTTGAGGATGTATTTTGGAGCACATTTTGATAGACTTTATATTTTTTTTCTTATTTACTTAAAGTTACTTTTCTATGATATTCAAATGCAGCAATTGTATAATATGGCTTTGCACCAGTTTTTCTCATATGGACAAATATGCAAATAAAGAAATTAATATAAAGGAACAAAACTTTCGACAGCTATCCTTTTTGGGATCATATTTTCCAGATCACGTTTTCCCCCATGTTATGCTGATCTAAAATCCAAATTCGCTGGTATGCTGATTTAGAAAAAGAACGTTTCTGTCTCTGTTAACCCCTTAACGATCGGTTAATTTTCAAGAAAACGGTCATAAAAGTGCCTATTTTTTGGCTTCTGTATTTGTATCATGTATTTGATTAGTGCTGCAACTAGTTGAAAATAAACTAACTATCCACAATTACCTTAAAAATATCCTGGTATTACCATCAGGTGTGTAAAATGAGAAATACAATGTTTTCCGGGCAAAAGAAATGAATTAGTTTTATTCTTATATGCGCGTTATTACTGAGCACTCCGGCCCATCAATATCACGGGAGCGAAAAATAAGAGGACGAAATCTCACCCCGTCATTTTCACGGGAGTGAGAAGGAAGGGGATTATGTAAATTAATAGTTGACACTAATTAATTAGCATATTTAATGTCACCCTTTAGAAACGTTACGGTCGGCACTTAGTTTGTGAATATCCGATCAATACAAATAACTGTAAAAAATAACTGTAACTTAAAAAAAATATGGAAAAAAACTGGTTGAAGATACAGATTTTTTTAAATCGTTACCCGCGTGCTACAAATCACCATCGTTATCCAAGCACATTACGACAACGCAATCAGAATTTAAAACAATCAGTAATCGCTACAATAAATTGCTTGTAGCTTATTTTTCTCAACAAACTGTTGCGAAAACGGTACAATGGTTGCTTACTATTTTGCTTATTTTTTGTAACAAACTCATTCAGAGCAACAATCAATTAAAATATCTTCCTGATTTTCAAAACTGAAATGCGTACTTTAAAGTAACAGGACATTATTCACGTGCAAAAAAAGTTGTGATCATTATCTTCATTTTTCTTGTTATGTAAATAACAAGCCAAAATTCTGTGATGCTTTGGTTCATTGAATTTTGAAGTTCATTGATATTTTTAATATGATTTAAAAACAATTTCAGAAAAAAAACAAAAGGTATGTTTTGTTTTTAAATTATGTGCGTTTCCGTTCTTAGAATTGATATTAATGTTGTAAAAGATTTAAAAAAAAAAAATTTTGAAGTAAATTTAAATTTTTGCGACTTTTTTTTGATTTCTTTTTATTGCAACTGATTTTCGATTACGAAACGATTATTCGCAACAACATTAAAAGAAATTCTAATAAAAATTTCGAAATGTTGAAAAATATTGATATTCCTCATTATTGCAATTTACGTAAATTTTCTAAACCATTTCTTTGTATTATAGTAACTATGCCATAATAAATACATTAAAAAAGTTTTATTATTATCATTATGGATTTTGTATCATTACAACTTCAGATTTTATTTCTGAACCATATGTTTCCTGAAATGTTTAAAAACTGCAATGCATGACTGAAACCTTTGCTCTCAAAAAATAAAACTGAAACTTAACTGATATCTTATGATTGTTAATTTAAGCGAGAGAAACGAAAATTGTTACAGAAACAGCTGGTAAAATATCGTAAGTTTCAACAAATTGATAAGTTAATTCCAAGAGAACGGATAAATAAAACTTCGCTTGCTATATTTAAAAGATAAAGTTTATTTATTTGATAGTAAGAATCTGAAATATTTTTTTCTTTAATTTGTTAAACACTTAGAAATGAAATAAATAAATTTATACAGATTGCTAAAAAAATAATACTAAATCATCATTAAAACTAAAATGAATACTAAAAATGTTTTTTTCATTTTAATGGAACAGTTTGGAGTTATATGCTTCTCAGAACTTCAAAGTATTAAAAAAGAGGCGGTGGTAGCAAAGTGGTTAGAGAAAAGAACTCCGGTCCGAGATTCAATCTTCAACTTCGCTAAGACTCACCGAGAACATGCGATATACGTGCTCTGAAAATCTGGTGATGCTAAGCAGTACCCATGGGTACGGGAATTTGAAGAAAAACTCTGCCCTCTTCAGATTTATGTCTAAATTGAGGAAGTACCCTCACAAATTTTAATGTCATGTCTTCGGATCACCCTCAGGGATGTTTTCCTGACAGTCACCAATAGCCCATTGTGCAGGGCTTGTGCCACGTAAATAAAGTACCTGCCTGTCAAAAAATTTTAGAAATAATTTTTTTCACTGGAAGAAGAAATTAAATTAAATGTAATTATATAAATTATATTTATCCTTAAGAAAAATAGTACTATAATATTTGGTGAAAGCTGAAATTTCACACAGTTCAAGGGGATTAAAGAACACAGTAAAATTTTCAACCATGCAACTTGTCCTAAATATTTTTTTTAAAAAATACATCTTTGCAGATATTGTTTTTCTGATTCTTCTTGTTTATCTGATCATACAAAACGTTTCACTTTTATTAGATGCCAAGTATAGCTATTTTTTTCTAGTTTGGAAATGCGTATATCAATTTAAACATCAAAAATCATTAAATTATAATAGCTATTACGTTTTGGAATCAGCATGACAAAAACAAAACAATCAAACACACCTTAGCGAAAATTTATACTCTTAATGATTATCCCAGGACTAATATTCCTACTATTTTAATGAAATTATTTCGAATATTTAAATGTTGTCTAATTATTTTCTGTTCTAATTATAATCTTATCATAAATTAAATCGTGTTTGTACGTATTATTTACACAGCCAATCAACATAAAGACTTCACACCATCCATGCATATTAAATGCAATTTCCGTTACAGGTAAGATATTTTTTAATGCGTTTATGCAGCATGTGTGAAAGTTCTACCGGCAAATTCAGAGGGATCAGGAAAGGTACCAAGAGGAGGAAAACTGTCCATAGAACATGGGGTTTAAAACCACGCTGAGTGAGTAAAAATCATGAAAAACGCATGGTCACGCGGATTACCTCGCAATACTTCTGCTTTCTCCAGATGTCAATTCGTGTGAATTTTTCTTAATTTATAGTTCATATATCACCCGTAACCACATCAGAAGATGTCATAACATGGTTTGCCGTTGCTTCGGCGGGATCGGAAACAAACTTGGCATTTTCGAGCTAGTCAGGAAAACGTTTTTACGTCATTGTAGACTTTGCAATCAAGTAAACATAGTTTTATAGAAATTTTCACCCTCTCATCCTGATTTACAATCCCTTCTTCAAAAGTAGGTTTTCATCCTCGTAATTTCTTTTATGACCGTTCTGGTCATCATTCAAATCTTATAGGACCCTGTAAATATTTATTAATCAAATAATGAAAGCAAGTTTCTGAAAAATTTACAGCTTAATTATTATTTCAAATATTGAAAAAATCCCGATATTAGTTAGGACATCAAAAAATATTGAACTATTATTATTTACTTGTCTTAAAATTCTTTTTAAAGTAAACAAAATATCGCAGTTCACAGAAACTTCATAATATACATGCTAATTAATGTTTAGTATATGAGGGAAATTGGAGAAGTTACTGTGTCTGTTTTGAGGAAAATGGATTTAGAAATTTTCATCAACTCGTGGATAAAAACAATAGCTATATTTTATGATTTATTTCTATTCCAACTTAAACTATAACTTTCAATATCTTAATATTTATCATATTGGCGAATTATGTCAAAATGAATCAACGCGTGTGTGAAAACAATAACTATATTTTATGTTTTTATTTCTATTCCAACTTAAACTATAATTTTCAATATCTTAATATTAATCATATTGGCGGATTATGTCAAAATGAATCAACGCGTGGATGAAAACAATAGCTGTATTTTATGTTTTATTTCTATTCCAACTTATACTACAACTTTCAATGTCTCGATATTTATCATATTGACGAATTATGTCAAAATGAATCAACGCGTGGATGAAAACAATAGCTGTATTTTATGTTTTATTTATATTCCAACTTAAACTATAACTTTCAATATCTTAATATTTATCATATTGGCAAATTATGTCAGAATGAAAGAAAAATTGACATTTTGAAAATTTTACAGCAGAATTACTCCTTAAATTGTATTTCTTAATATAATGTTAATCATACTTATTTTATTACGGATATTAAGTTCAGTAAAATCATTATACTGTTAAAGTATAATAAATTGAAGTTTTTATTTACTCTCTTCTAATGAAAAAAGGTATTTTTCTAGATTAAAATGGAAACATATATAGTTTATTTAGAATAAAAATTAATTGCTATCTAAAGAAAACTAAATAAATTTAAGCTTTCTGAAAGGAAACGTCAAAAACACAAAACGAACAAAGGAAAAGAATAAAAGCAAGCATGTCGTGAGAAACTCTACTTTTTAAACTTTTTTTTTTACTCCTTGTCTAAAGTTTCTAAGTTTTTGAACTTTTTATTCTTTTCAAACTGAAAAATTCTAATAAATCAGATTTCAAACAAAGTCTAAGCAAAGACCTCTTTGTTTTAAAAGTTTCATTGTAAGTGAGAACTTTATTCACGGTCTTTCATTGACAGAAACTCAAGAGAGGGATCATAGTTGACGCATGCCCACTCTCCATACATTCTTGAAGGCGGGAGCCAATCAGCAATGAGGATTCCTTCGTCGGATGGCAGACTGCTTCACAACGACATTTTCTTTGCTCAGTTTCTGATCCATCTTCCTCTTGCGCTTCTTTAGTTGCATCACGTGCATCTCAAAGAGCGTCTCCTATTGCTGTCCTGTGAAAAACTAAGATTTCAGAATTGTTTTAACAATATTTTTTTTTCAAAGTTTATCGTTTGTCTTGTTTCTTTTACTTTTTAAAATTTAATTTTAAGTTTTTATCCTATTTTGAAATGAATATTTCTATTCAGATAAATTTGAATTCTTATATAAATCCTGGTGTTCTACGTAGTTAACTGGATTGTGTATGGAAATTTCAAAACTGACTTTCACGATAATATTGAACATGTTATTAAATGAAGCAATTAACTGATGTGAACACGTAAAAATATTTATGAAGAGACCAAAGAGAATCTTTTCAGTTTAAGGGAAATAAAATATGGAACTTTGGAGGAAAAAATCACAATTCTTAATGTAATAATACGTTCCAAGTGAATTATTTATCAAAGAAATATGATAATATGTGCTTAAAGATTTAGGAAAACTTTCAAATACTATATATTAAAATGCTATTTTATTAGAACTTATGAACTGATATTTAATTCAAAATCATTAGAAATATATTTAATGTGATAATTTTGCTATCTATATTCATGCATTTCAATTGAATATAATTGCGTCGAATGAACATTTTAATAACTAATTTCGTCATTAGAATACACAGGTTGGAGAAGGTACTTTTTAATAAGCTTGCCTTTATAATGAGACGAAAATTCACGAATTTTCTAATTATTATTATAAGCATTAAAAAAGGAAGACCCTAAAATCTTGAAGAGTGTCTTGTTTATACGCTAGTAAACTTGGCTTAGGCATTTGTGGTTTAATGTACTTCTGAGTTATTTCAACTCGATTGTGAAACACTACATATAACTCGCAGGAACATAAATCTGTAGGGCTAAAAAACGAGCCATGGACTTTGTTGAACTGCCTGGTGATGATCCTACAATCTATACTTCTACTGAAGAGTGTGTGGAAAGATATCGGAAAAATGACTCCCTACTAAATGGTAAGTACATGATTTTTTAAACAAGAAAATTACTAAAAATTTAGTCATTAATCGGAGGCTCCACCTCCTGTTTGTTGCGATCAACTATTCCCACAATTTCCTTACATTTCTGTTTTGGGCTATAAAATGTTATATCAAAATTAAAAACTATTCAAATAACGAATCCTAAATTTTTTAATCTATCTACATATTCGGTTACACAGATTTAGCTACTGATTTTCTCGGTTACCAATTTAACCTATAAGCAACAGTGTTATTTTTAATTCTTAATTAATCGATTGCTTTACAGATTTAGCTACCTTCAGCAGTATAGCAGATTTAGCTACTGATTTTCTCGGTTACGAATTTAACTTATAAGCAACATTGCTCTTTTTAATTCTTAATTAATTTATTTCTTTAGATTAACGTTAATTGTTTTTTTTACCAAAATGTTTATTTAGCAATAGTACAAAAATGTAATCGTCAATGTTGCTTCAGAATTTTTATTATTTATTTTGTATTCATTGTTTTAATTGCATAACTTCAATAAACACAGTACAGATTAAAAATTTATTTTAAATCTAAACATAATTTATTACGAAAGAAAGTATAAGTTATTTATTGTTTAAGAATTATAAAACAGTAACTAAATCACTTTATTACAGAATATTTGGAAAAAAAATTATTATCATACATTTAGTTCAAAATATAATGAATAAACGCTACTTTTAGTTTTCAAGATTTTAATTTTAAATAATATCAAAATCAAAAGTTTATAATAGCAGATAATACGAAAATAAATTGTAAATGCTGATAATTATCGTTGAATAAGAACTAATTAAATAATGTACTGGTGAATACCGTTATGAATTTCATTAATTTTAAACTGGTGACAGTAAAAGTTGTTTCGGATTTCCATAACAAATTTAGAATCCTCTCATAAAATATTTCAGACGAACCCACCTACAATAAGAAATGGTTTTAGACAGTTATTGTTTATTTTCCTTATGTATAAAAGATTTAATAAGAAAATATAAATTATTATCAAGATGAAAAAAATAAAGCATACTTTAATTAATGGTAATGAATTAATAAGTTTCCACGTATTTTTTACAAATGGGAAAACCGAGTCGTGTTTATCAAATATCCATTTATAAATTTTAAAATTTCAACATTTTATCGAAAATAATACTAGAACAAAAGGAAGATAGGCTAGGGGGTATAATTTCTAATGAATTCTTATAAATTCTTAAATAAATATATTTATCGTCATTTTGAACATGTCTATTATTTTTATTAAGTTCTGAACTTTTTTTATTTAATTTGAATGCTGCACAAGGTAATTTGAATGAATAATTTTCGAATAATCTTTTTTTTTTTTAAATAGCTGCTTTGTCTGCACTAGTCTCATCACATTAATTATTAATCTATTTTGCTTCTCTGCAAAAAAGAGTTTAAACAAAAATGAAATTACCGTAAACCGGGGCGAGTCTACCCATCCAGGGGCGAGTCTACCCATTTTAGTTTTATTTAATTTTCACTATTTTAAATTGCAAATAAAAAAATTTTTACCAATGGAGGACTTAGTTCAGACTCTAAGGAAGATGGCGCTGTAGTAGTTTGATCCGTTTTTATTTATTTGGTGTCTTTTTAACCGACCTGTTCAAACGTCTTTTGAGAGATTTGTATTGAAAATCAGCAAACTTTTAGTTGGTGCTCCGTAAGTATATTATTATTATTACTATTTTCACTTTGGTTAAGTGATAAACTTATCTAAGACTAAGATTACATTAATTTTATATGAAAAAAAACAAAAAGAATGTAAGTTTTGCTGTTGTAAACAAAAAGCCAGAATTCGCGGGGCGAGTCTACCCATTCGTATTTAGTTTTAATAAAGCATAATAATATAATTTAGAACTTTGTTTATATTAAAATTAAGTCATTTTAAATGAATTTGAGTATATTATTTTAATTCTGCATTGATAAATTTATCATTAATAAGAAAATTTATAGGTTAAATATAAATGTAAATATAAAATATGTTTATTTTACCTATTTTTTCAATTTTTATATTACAAAATTAACTTTTTTTATTTAATGCAAGTTAAATAAATTATTATTTATAAATTATTATTACCTCCCAAAAGAATGGGAAAAGGATTTTTCATGATTCCCAATGTTTGAATTTCGATTTTGTTAATAATCTTTAATTATTATTATTTATTAATTATTTAATTGTAAATTTATATTAATTTTAATTTATTTTTATCAACAATAATCAGAAAAAAATGTTATTTTATAATGTTAATGATTATAAAAACAAAACTGTGATCAAAATGTGATAATCGATCAAATACTCAATTTGTGTTATTTTATGAATAAAAAAATGGAATATATAATAAAGTTATGAATTTTACTTCATAAATATCCTATATAGTAACTAAAATAACAATTTAATAGTAAAATTTGATTATTTACAATGTTAACATTCATTTTAGTAGAATGGGTAGACTCGCCCCATACGAGAGATTTGTCAGCAGTTCTATAAAAATATACAGTAACAGCGTAACTGTTAATATTTTCTAAAATCGATTTCACAGCTTTAAAGAGGGATAAATAGCGATTCCGAAACACCTATTAAAAGCCTTTTTTCTTTAATATTTACAAAAGTTTGACCACTTGAAAGTTGACAAACTGAAAAAAATGGGTAGACTCGCCCCGATTTACGGTAATTTAATAATTATTCAATAGAAAAACATTATTTTTTTAGCTAAATATAAGCTGATTTTTCTTATGTAGTAGTTTGAGATATTCATTTCTTAACTGATAGACAAGGGCATAAGTTACGCATTTTACTACACCTATAGAAATGTAAAGTTCTATAAGTAATCAACATCTTTGAATAAAAAAACTTAAACTGTGTTAAGGTGTGAGTTTTCCACTGAATTGATCGAACTTTTTGTATAAAAAAGAGGGGAAATGTAAAAGAATATAAATTAACATAATTCATTAAAATAATGTCCTAATATATGATGCTTCAGTAAATAAAACTTAATACTTTTTCAGAAAGCATGAAAATGACATTCACTGTAGCCCCAAAAATATATATCCTCTCTAACCCTGTTTCAATTAATTATCCGCTAAACAAAAAATATTACTGAAACATGATATAAGCAAGGTTATTTAAACCTTAAGTCCTCCTGTCATTAAAAACAATGAAAAAAATAAAAATGCTTTTTATTAGAAAAATTTAAAATTTACTTTTTACGATAAAACACAGTGCTTTTAATTTGCTACCTACCAACGAAATGTATTTTCACATAACGGCATACGCAAGAGTAGCAGTTCTGCCTAATTTTTTAAGGAAATTTCGAATTATAAATAACAGAAATACTCCAGCTACCTAGAGACGTTTGCACTAAATGTTTAAAAATATCCCATTTCTATAATAACTAAAAATTGTGATTTTTAAAGAAATTATGAGGATTATATCCGAAATCAGTATATTATGTATAGTTCATTATGTACTATCAAACATTTTACTCAATGTAATTTTATGCCCTAAAAATCCTACAAGAACATCGTCTATTCACCTAACTTCTGTAAAAAATGACATTAAATGTATTTTAGTTGATTTTTTTAATACCATATTTTGGCTTTCGTATTTGATACAGTAATAGCTTATAATGTTATAAAAAAACTTCAAAAAAAGCATATTTTTTCATACCCAATTTCGTAATAAATTTAATGGACTTCTTACACGTGCTATACTTGTAAATTACTAATTTATCAATAAAACTTATATATATACTAATATCAAATTTCCGAATTCTCGTTGCTCATTTCTAATTCTTTTAGCAAAGATTCCTAAATAAGCTTTATTTAGCTTCTGTTTATATAACTGTTTTAGGAATTGCTAATGAATAAAAAATCAAATAATTGCGCATAATTTTAATATGAACACTGTTTTGTAATTACTCTTTTAAAAAAAGAAAGCAAAATTTTTGCAAAATAATTTTTTTTCCTTTGCACTGTCGGAAAGAGAAATACCCCATAGTTTTATAATTATTTCCATGAATATTTCTTACATTGCTAACTTTAACCCCTTAACGCACAGATTTTATGAAAAAAACCGGTCCAAAAAATCTTTTTTTTTTATGTAAAGAAATCCATCTCCTCAAAGGTTTCCATTTGTTGCTGCTTTCTTTTGGGGAACAATTTAGATATACTGCGCTTTTGTTCCATAGAAAAAGGTTACATTTTATTCTTGAATAAATAAGTGTTATAGCTTACAATCCTATGTAAATTATAAATATCAATAAATAGATTTCCTTCCCTCAGCTTTCACAACGTTATTTTCAATTCTCGATTATATTCGAGTGTGAGAAATTATAACAGCATAAAATACAACGCCGCTCAAATTATCTCGAGTGTGCACAGTTTGGCCTGTTTAGCTCGCTCGAATTAACTCGAGCGCACAAGTTAAGAGGTTAATACATTTATACTTTCAGTAAATATATTTATCGAAGCAAGTTACGGAGATTTATGTTATGTATATATGAGTGATATTGTATAAACTTTTTTTTGGTTTTTACGCATGCATTAAAAGGAATTGTTCAGTTAAGGTATTCGAAAAATTAACTAAGAATTTTATTTAAAATAGTAATAGGATAATATTCTACATGTTATCTGAAACTTTATAACTTATATTAATTTTGTGCTGATGACAACCAATCTTGAAACGTCATTAATCTGTCATGAGTCATTATTTTTACTTGATTTTTAATCATATCACAACCAGATACGAAATTAGCATTCAAGTTGTTTTTTGAGATTCGGATATGCTTAATAATAAGAATCATGAAAGTCAAAACACTTAGCAAGTAGTTTTGAATCTTTATGATCCCAAAAATTCCAAAAAAGCATTTTTAAACAACTAGAAGACGCTGATTGATATTTATACGACAAAGCATTTATCAAAATCTATTGAATAACTGCTGAGGAATGTGGGAAGGAAAATATTAAAACGAATTTGATTGCCTGAGTAAGTTCTAAAACGTTTCTAACTAGTCGCCTTTCAATTAGTCTCTATTTCTTCATGAAATCAAACAGGTATTAAAGCTTTTAGTCCCATGTTCATTAGTAGAATTTCGTTAGATATCGATGGCATGTTTGTTTATAAATGAGTATACTTTTATCATGTAATAAGTACATAATTTTTTTTTATTCCGAAACCTGTTGATTTTAAATTATTTTGTTTCATATATACACCTTTTTAAAGCATTTAAAACATAAGTATAAACAAAATAAACACGTTGTATCAGATAATTTTAGAAATGCTAATTTGGAGGAGTAGTCCACCCATGCTACCATAATCATTGATTTTATCTGACATAATGAATACAAAATTTACAGACTTTAAAATATTTATAAAAAAAAGCAGAAACGTCACGCTTGCGATTTCTTTTCTATCATTTCCTTTTTGTGGCTCAAGTTCTATAAACAATAAAAAGATTCCATTTTTCACACGTCTCTCCTAAACAATCCAATTGGAAATTTTTTTGAACGATTTTTAGAGTAGGGGCGAAAATTGCTCATTTTAGCAACCACCCACTCTAGAAATCGCTCAAAAATTCCTCATTTTGGGTAAAATTGTTCATTTTACCCATTGTCCAATTTTCAGGACTCTATCTTCCGTAAGTTAAACTCTTCATTTTAATGTTTAAATACTTTATCCAATTATATATTTTTTATCCTAATGCATTTCTCACACATTTCAATTCAAATATTTACACAAGAATGTGCAGGAAATTTTGCAAATAATTAATATCGAAACAAATTAACAGTTACTTTATTTTCATAAATAAAAACTTTCATAAATAAACGCCTTGTTTTACGCTTATGAGTTTTTCATGCTTTGAAGATTCCCCCATTCACATTTTTGAAAAGCGATTTTAACACTGGATTTAAAAGTTAGTTTCATAAATGAAGAAAAATTCGAGTTAAGGAGCAAACGTTAAGAGCCATTAGGAAAGTACGTGAGTTGTTTATTTACTTAATTACTCGAGCGTATTTTACGTCTTAGGTTTTGGTTACATTATTTTCCATTACGTAAGTAAGTTAAAAATTGCACTAATTCAAGAAGAAATACATCTCACACTTTTAAAAGTAAGTAAATAATCAAAGTAAATTTTTTCATAATTTTTAAGTACTTTGATTGTTAAATATTTAACATTAGAATGCTGTCAATTTTAAGAGTCGGGCATTGACATTTAATTATCTTGAAATTATCGCAGTAATGTAAAACTCTCAGAAACGTATTATTTTCTTTATTTTCCTTTTTTATCTTTTCGAGAAAAAATCATTTCAAGATTTTTTTTTTTTGGGGGGGGGGCGTCAAAATTGAAGATCCTCAAGAGTTTTGAGAAAAATCTATTGACAGGCAGCGATACTTTTTGACGAATTATAAAGGAGTGAACCAAAGTATATTTGATAAATTATAAAGGAATGAACCAAAGTATATTTGATAAATTATAAATGACTGAACTAAAGTATATTTGATAAATTATAAAGGAATGAACCAAAGTTTATTCGATAAATTATTGATGAGTGAACCATGGCATTGACCTTTATTTTGTGTTCGCTGATTCCACTCTAACTATTAAGACATTACTATAGTTCTTCTTTCAGTGGTTCTTTGCTTCGAAGGTGAAAGGTCATTTAAAACTTTTCAAAATAAGGCTATTTTCTTAGGCTACGATCGTCAAAATCAACTTGTGCCGACAGTAAATTTTGAGACCCCTACCAGCGTAATTGAATGCATAAAGAGTTATGAAAAAACTGTCAATTGCTTCTAAAAAAATATTATTTCAGCTTAATATGAATATCTGAAGTTGATACTCTGGGGTGAGCTTTAGTCTTTATCTATAATTAACTGAATGAGGTTACCTGGGCAAGTGATGTAATGAATCCGTTGTATTTTTTCCTCACTAAATCGGATATAATCGCACTGAAGTCGATATATCTAATATTTAAGAAGTCATTTAGGTTATGTATGAAAATGGAGCAAATTCTGCCTATACTTATACGACTGAAATTACTATCCAGAAAATTGATGTATCTATCTTTATGTATTTTTACGCAATTGTTAAGAAAAATTCAATTCACTAACAATTATAAGATATTCAATATTCAATTCACAATAAAATTATAAGAGATTCGCGTATATGTATTTATGCACTTTTATAATCAAGTGATTTTTAAATAAAGTAATTTTTTAATCAAGTAATTTTATAATCAAGTAATTTAGTAATATAATCAAGTAATTTTTTGCACTTACCTCCTTAAAATGTTCATAACTTTTAAACAGTTAATGGATTGAAGTTTTTCTATCGATTGCTTAAAAATACATTGTGATCAATACCTCACTTGTCTGGATAGAAATATCAGACGTATAAATGAGTAATACTAAGAATTCGCTCATCTTACATATAAAACTTTCATAATTTCTTAACTATTGGATACATCGACTTGGGTGAAATTTCATTCGATTTAGTGTATAAAGTTGCATAGAAAACATATCTCTTGCCTATAAAATGAGTGTGTTTTGCCTTTTTTGTCTTAAATAAATAAATTTTAGATAGCTCACCTTAGAAATTGGTGTTAACTTCAGATATTTATAATGGAATTTAAATCGCATTTTTCAACACAATTTACAGCTTTCCCATAACTCTTTCTGTATTCAATTATTCAGGTATGGGTCTTTCTGTTTAGAGCTAATTAATATAAAAGTTGAATAGGTTACCATAAATTTCTGAATTGATTTAGTCGCACATTTAGTTCAGGCTTCTTTTTCTAATTCTCTAAAGGCAGTTAATGACCTTTAAATTTTGTGCAAATTTTCAGTTTAATGATACTTTAAGGTCAATTTTGAGGTCACATCAAAAATACGCTACCCATATCTTGACTTTTTAAGTACTAGTTATTAGTATGCATTCACAGAAATATATACTTTTGTGGTTCTCGGTTGGCACAAATAGAGTTTGACGGTCAAATTTTGAGAAACTAGCATTATTTCGAATATTTTGAATTACCTTTGACCTTCGATGGTAAGGTTCACTGAAAGTATTAATGGCTTAATTTTTTTGTGTGGAAGTACACAGATTGGCAGAAATTAAGAAAAATAAATCGCAAAATGACCATAACTAAAAAATTTACACTTAGAATTTAATAGAACTGGCACACAATATAAAAAGTATTAATCAGAGAAGTATGAGATGAATAAATCAGATGTGTCAGTTTGCAGTAGAAGAAGTATGATCACCTCTTACAGCACACACAGCTAAGCTTGATGCGGTCCATCATTTCCATTAGAAGTACGAGCTACTGTTCTTGCAAAGCAGTTACAAGTGGGGGAAAAGGTCTAAAGAGGAGAATTCAGAGCAACTACGCATCTTCCTAAATCATTCCAAACATGCTCAATAAGATTCAAGTCCGGTGATTCAGCTGGTCACTCAAGCTCTGAATTGCTTACTGCTGCAGATAATGATCCACAATGACAACCTGTGCTGCGTTGCATTATCATTCTGTAGAGCGAAATCATCACTAATTGCTTCAGTATAAGGTCCCTCGTAAACCGCAAGGATGTTGTCTCTTAACGCGTTAGCATTCACGGTTCCACGTGAAAAAACACACAGGTTTGTACTGCCACCCAAGGAGATATCACCCCACACATAGACGCTACTACCTTGGTATGCATCTCTTTCTTGAATGTTTGATAAATGATATCGGGCTCCAGGTTCGCTCAGAATCAAAGAATGCTTACTATCGCTTTGGATGCTAAACCTGGACTCATTTGTGAAAAAATAGCCCTTCATTGGTCAGCCATTTAGTATGCATATATTTTACTGCGCTCCACCCAAACCTTCTCTTCTATGACGTGAGGAGAGTGGCACGCAATTGGCTGGCAGCCTAGTGAATAAACCACGTTCGTGTAGTTTTCAGCGCACAGTTGACGTTGACGCAATCTTTCGGTGACTGCACTAAGAGCGGATCTGAGCTGACTCAAAGTTGCGGTTCTATTTCTTCACGTAACGATAAATATCGGTGCTCGTCGTGGCATTTGGTTGTCCTTGGCTGAAGCTTCGAGGTTCCCAACCTGTAGTTAGTAATTGTTACCAAAGTCTATGAATCCACAGAAGGACTGGCCACTTCTATCTGACTGCCCTGCCTCTAGCCTTCCAAAAAATCTTCTTCGCACGTTTTTCA
The DNA here is from genome assembly GCF_043381705.1 of Parasteatoda tepidariorum. NCBI lineage: Eukaryota > Metazoa > Arthropoda > Arachnida > Araneae > Theridiidae > Parasteatoda > Parasteatoda tepidariorum. Next base: position 29,631,711 of record NC_092205.1, on the reverse strand, counting down.
GACAAATGATGCCAGAAAGTCATTGTTACAAATTAGCTACCTCACATTTCTAATTTTTAGAAACACTGCAAAATTTGCGAGCTTGCGATCAAACATACAATTTTATGCTCATTGCAAAGGAAGTCATTTCATTGCAGTCTCACTAAACAACATATTGCGATTATTCTTAGCAACTCTTATTAAAAAATGTTAATGTGTTTGGCTCATTTTTGAAAGCGTTTTCGTTAATTTTGTAACTTTACCTTAATTTATGCTAACCAGTGTTGTTGAACACAAAATTCGCGACAGTGTCATGATTCACACACTTCACAAAAAGTGATGCCGCATGTCATTAGGCGTGTTTTCAAAATTTTTAAGAGATCTTCAGTCTTGACCCCCGAAATCTTGGTAAAAAAATATCACAAACATTTAAAAAAAGAACGCACATCTAATAGTCTTATATAAAGAATATATGCTAAGAATTTCAACAAAACCAAAAGTGTTAAGTACTCAAACTAGACTGATTTGCCCGATTTTTTTAAAAACCTTGAAGTTAGTGGATTTCTTTTAAAATTAAAAACACAACTAGTGTCTTGAATTTTTGATGTATTTAAGAAGATTCTGACTCTTCATTTTTTAAAATTATTTTGAATAAAACTGTCGATTTTGAATTTTTTAGAATTTTTTACTGAAAGTGACTAAAAAATTTCTAAATTCATTTTTTTTTCATATTATTTTTCAAAGAACTCAAAAATATAATCTAAAATTGTGTTAAATTTTTTTGAAGGCAAGTTAGTTAAAGAACTAAAATATATGTATACAAAATTTCATGCAGTTATTTATAATAGGTTTTGAGAATATTCGTTTTAAATGTCGAAGAAAAGCATAAAAAAATATCAGAAAAAAAGTTCAACATCACTCAAGTACATTAAGGGTAAAAAATGAAACGAGCAAAGTACCAAAAATGCCATTTGCAAAACAGTCTAAAAATATTTTTGCATATAGTTTTTTTTTAAAAAGTAAAGTTACGATGTATATATTTTTTTACTATTTTGGAGTAACAATTTCCAAGTAGTACATTATATTAGATAACATCAGAAAATCAGAATATCTAACGTTATGTGATACGTTTATTTTGCGCAACTTTCAAATATAAGGAATCAAAAGGTCATTGGTTTCTCTGCATTATTTAACACTAGATTCTATACAAACTAATATTATCTAGCTTTCGCCGTAATATGATTTTGCATTTGCTTGAGGCTAAATTATTAAAGTTTTTATTTTCTATAATTTTCTAACATTGTTTCTTTTTACATTTTTAGAATGAACAAAAGGAAGATTTGAATCATAGAATAATTCGGCGATATAGTTTTACTTAATTGTCTGTATTACTGTGAGGCAGTAAAACATAGAAAAACAGTTTTTAATGCCATTCCATGCATTATTTACTTTGTAACACTAAAATATTGAGCAAAATTACATTTTACTCAAATCATTTGTAATTTTACAATTATTATACATAATTCACATTTTGAAATTCTAAAAAAAAACTACTACATGGTTATGAAATTATATTTTCATTTGAATTGTATCGAAATTTTACCTTTAAAATATATTTTTAACACGCTTAAAATATATATATGTCACTTATTTCCAAAAGTAAAAGTGTTGCTTTATATAAAGATTTATTCCAGATTAAAATGATATTATTGTATGAATCGATGTTCGATATGTTTGTGTGGTATACACAATAACAACTGTTGCTGATAATTCTATAAAATCTTTTAGAAAAGCATTCATAAGTTCTGATTTTTTTAATTCTAAATTACAGTTGTGTGTAATTTATTCTGCAACTTAGTAATACTTCCTTAGAAATTTAGTAAATGGGGGTTGGTCGGTATGATATGTGTATTGATTAAACTTATTGGCATGATATGTGTATTGATAAACCTTAAACATCCTAAAATGCAATGGTTTTAAATAAGCTAAAAGCTTATTGAAAACCATTATAATACGGTGTAATAATATTTATTACACCTTAATTAAGCTAAAAGCAAAATTGCTTATATATAATTATTTTTTATCTTTATCATTGCCTCAGAAAAATTATATCATATGCGAAATTATATCATATGCTAAGTAAACCTTGTTTTACAAGTATATTCTGAACCAAAAACAATGCTTATTATTTATAGTTAGACAACACGTTTCACAACAGAAGTCAACTACTATGCGCATTGGCATAATGAACACGAAATACTCATTGTGATAATGAAAGCGAAATACTGAGTATCATAATGAGCGCGAAATATTCATTGTCATAATGAACAAAATTTATAATATTTACTGACTTTATACATGACTTTATACTTGATACATGATCATTAAAGTATCAAACTATTTCTTAAATGTTTTGATTAAAAGGTTAAGATTATTTAGTACACTGAATGTTTTTATAACTAATAATCTTCTCTAACGCATTATGTTTGAAGTACTTTATTACTTTTCCAGCTGATTTTAAACTGATGAAAAAATACACTCCACGATACTTATTTAATACTTTATGTAGCTATTATTAAAATTTCTAAAGTTTAATTTCAAAAAACTACTAAATCATAAATATTTCTGAAATGATTCATTTTAGTTGCCGACCAAAACCAATATGGCAATGTAAACAATCATGAAGAAGATACCGTTGAAAAAGTTTTTTCCAGTTTATCGTTCACGAACCAAATTTACTTTCACTATAATCTTCTTGCATTTTCTGACATAAAATCAAATTGATAAAAAATAATATTTTATGTAATATTTTAATTTATTGTTTTCTTTTGTCAAATTAATTTTTATTTATTAATAATGTGGAGTACCTTTTCCGAAAAAAAGTTATACCAGGCTTTAATACGTACTAATTTTAAAAGTTGACAAGTTTATATAATACCAGCTTTAATATTAGTAGCTAGGATTCAGGAGTTTAGTGTTTTCTAGCACGGCAATATCATATTGGATTTATCTGACTAAAATTATATTGTTTTTCCCCCTGGGATTAGTTATTAATCTTCGAACTCTACAATTTTGACCTTTTTCCCATTTTGTTCAAAAGAAATTTAATATCAAAATAAAAATTAAAAAATTACACGTGACGTTCATTATGCAGCATTGCATGATTCATTATTTTTCTTGCTTTTGTCAGCCTTTCTTTCTTAAAAGTACTGACGTGCTACCCAGAGAAAAATTTGCTTCCTTTGCAAGGCAAAATTTCCTCTTTTAAAAATATGAAGCAAGCTCTTTTCACATCTATTTTGTTGAACAATGATGACTGTCCTGTTAAGTTCCTCTGGAATTCACTGGAATTTGCAATGAAATTTTAACAGAAATAAAAACCTAATAAATGGCATAAACTATCACAAAATTAAATCCGTGATTATGCATCTGCATCTTTATGCAACTCTACAAGGTGATTCCAATGCTGAAGTACCAATGCCCACCTAGCGTCTTCTCTCTTATATACTTCAAATGATCATGATCCATCACCACTTCCACTGATATCCATTTAACCAATTATCAATTTATTTAGCCAAAACAACACAGCAAATTATTATACGCACTATATAAAAAGAGGTGGATCTATAACATCAAAATCAGTTTGATTTTCGGGTGAAATTTGAAGGTGTTTATAACATCCACCTAAAAAACTTTTTTTTCTCCGATAACCAAACTGTTGTTAGTATTTTTAATCCCACTTTCCTTAATAGTTATTCATTAAATTTCCACAGAATTTTTTCACCGTTCTTCTGCTCCTCCTAATATGTAAATATTTATTTTTCATTTTTTGACAAGAAATTTTGAAATATACATTAAAGCCAAGCGGCACTATATATATTAAGTTTAGTAACTACAGAATATCCAATTTCATTTTTACATTAATATTTTCCTAAACAGATAGTGTTAATAATAAATACACCAAACGCGTATTTATTGATGACTTTATGAATCTAATAACAATTCCATAAGTGGGATCAATTCAGTCAAGAATACTTGATTTCCTTTCATTGTTACATTCCAAATAGGTAATTTCGCATTCCAAATTTGCGTTATTGAACTCGATGACGAGAAATTATTATTGATTTAACTTTGAATGTAGCTTTTATTATAATTATCGAACGGAATTACGTCTCATTAAAACAATTACGAATGTCTAGTTGTCCTTCGAAAGGATAATTGTTAAACATTGCATAGAATATTGAATCATTTGAAAATTTTGCTTGCTTTATGATTCGATTATACTTTTTTATTACATTTATTAGAAAAAAAAATTTCATATTGTAAAAAAGGAAAGAAAGAACATTGCTTGATATTATTAAATTAATAAGTAATAAGTACCTATCTTATTCATAACCTTTGACTTTTATTAGTAGATTGTTTTGCTACAGTTTTTTTCTACTTTATATAACTTAAAAATAATTTCCTTTATTTTTCTCCAAATTATAGAAAAAGCTATTGACGATATAATTAACTTGAATGCATTGTTTCATTGTTAAAAAGTGTAGTTTAAGTAAAAGTTAAATAATTAAATAACGTAATAATAATTAAATAAAGTAATAAAAAGTTAACTGAATTAATTTAGGATAAAATATTTAGTTTTTTTCATATAAACAGTAGATTATTCTGTTTTTACAGTAGTTGATAATTCAGAATTTGAGTTTAGGTTTAAAGAGAGTTATTAATTGGAGAAATTGAAATTATATCTCGTTTCTTTCTTCCCGGAAGATCTTTTTTTAATTTTTGCATATAAGGCTCTTCGTATTCACATATCAAGCATGAATTCGTCTAAAAATATTAACTTCAAAAACGTACATTTTAATTTAAATAAGAAGTCAAGAAAAGAGTAGAAAGTGACCGTGACCTCCTGAATTCGAATTAAAATTTTGTAAAACATAGTCACCATTCGTCATAGGAAGAAACTCATTATTTAACTATTTATCAAATATCGATAATTCAAAAGAAGTTAGCTATTCAAATTTATTGCCGGGGATAAATTAACTGATTTTGCATTACCTGATTCATAAATTAACTGATTCATCATTACTTGATTCATAAATTAACTGATTCATCATTACCTGATTCATAAATTAACTGATTCATCGTTACCTGATTCATAAATTAACTGATTCATCAGTACCTGATTCATAAATTAACTGATTCATCAACTCTCTCTTTCAGAAACGAACTTAAAGTGTTCCCTTGTAAAAAGAAGATTTTTAATTTGAGTTACGACGATTGCTCTTTACAGACTATGATCAGACATCATCATTCGGAATGTTTTCAGTTTTGTTTAATGTTATAGAAATCTACAGCTATGCGGCTTTGAATTAGGTAATGTGACAGTGCAGTGTGCAAAATAAAAAAATATCACCATGAAAAATTTTTGTTCTGATAATCAGATTTTCACAAATTAAGCGCTACCTTAAAGATTCAAAGGGACAAATACTCAAAGACTCAAATACTCTAATTAATTTTAGCTAAATTGAGGAAACCGAAAAAAAAAATTTAATGACCATGCATTTCTTAAGCAAATTAGAATTTTTTGTTACCATTAGAATAAGAGGGACAGTCGCAATCTGGAACATACGGTCCGAATAGTTTTGTCGAGAAAGTGGTCGAAAGTTAGCACCGCTTAAAGCTAATTTCCTCTTTTTCGTATTTCGTTGTATGTCAAGAAATTTTCAAACTTAATTTTGCACACAAATATTAAATTCGTTTATCAATAAATAAACTCAAAAATGCATTATTTATTATTATTTTTAATAATGTGTAAAATTTATACAGTCAAATTCAAAAAATTGTTCAACCATTATTCAATAAAATTATTCTAATTTTTTAACGTTTATTTTTTATATGGAATTATCTATAAATAAACCAATTTTATATAATTGTACAAAATATTTTTGATTGGCCAAAAAACTTCCCAAGATATAGAAAAATGCACAAAAACTGAAATTAACAGCAAGAAGCTCTAACTTTCGACTGCTTCTCTGACTGAACTATTTGGACTATATGTTATAGATTGAAGCATACAGAGAAGCAGATTCAGAGAAAGTACGGTCTTGCGTCTGTTTCCGTTACATTACTCATATTTAGCATGCTTCTGATTTTGTTTATTTCAACTTAATTATTAGTTAGCACTTGATAAATTAAGGCATCTGAGGTCGTCCCTTAAAACCATTGAGATCAGCATTTAGGTGGTGAAGATCCAATCAGTAGAACAAAACTTATTTATAGTGATATTTTTCTTTATTTTGCGCACTGTACTCGTAACAGATATAAAAGCCTTAAAATCGTATTTTTTTAACTGAAAATGTGTCTGTTTAGAAAAAACAATTATTACCACCTTTTTTTACCTCGGCGTTTAGATGTTTCTCCTCAGACCCTCTTAAATTTGCTTTATTGAAGTGAGATCTAGGAAGCCTCTGGTTGGCCAGTCCACCGGAAAAATTCTTTCCCTTTCCAGAAATTGTTGATCACATGGCTACACGGTGTCCCTCATTATAATGTAAACAAGAAAAAATGCAAAATTGAGTAACAAACACGTGACCCCAAGACTATATTCCTGTACCTCAAACCAAGTAAAGTGCCTTTCTCAGAATCAAGGAAGAGTTTTCAACCATTCAGCATGAAGGAGGCTATAAACTCTACTCTACTGTAATAAGGGTTAATTTCTCGGATATTAGAAGACACAAAGTAGATCCCTTTTTCTCGCTAAATGGAAGTATAAGCAATTTGAAATAGGAACAGGTCATCTACCCTAAAACAACCAAGAAGTTAACCGTTATGACAGGACAAGTTTGAAGGTCTGGACTAATTTTGCTTCGTCTGACAGCACGCTAATTCATGTTTTTACGAAGCATTTTGACTGGACATGAGGTGTAAGAATAAAGCGTGGGAGTGCTATGTTGACTTCTCAGGGGTAAAGCTGACTCTTATTTTAATGAAATTGGAGACAATGCATGTAGTGACATAGTAGTGATCTGAACGATGTTTATATGGAAAGTGACATTATTTGACAGATGGATTCACCCAGGTGATCAGACGTAAACCTTATGGTTAGTATGTCTAAGACGTACTGAAAAGGCAATTCATCTCTTAAAATTCTCTAAGGCTAGAAAACAGCGTCGCTTAGTGGTTAGGAGCATCGTCGTAAGAATTCATCAAATGAAAGTATGAAATTGCGTTGCAACATATTTTAATCTGCAAAAGGGAGCTATACTTTTATCAACCTCCTTTTCTCCATACAAACCTCTTTCCTTTTCCATATTTTGAAACCCATATTTCCTACTTTTTAACTTCGATGAGTGTTACACTTGATCTTGTAAGTCTATTACACCTGGTGAATGGTTATTTTCTTTGTATTATACACCGAAGAGCCATTAAATTATGACCACCCTGCTAATAACATGTAGGACCACCTTTAGCCCTTAAAACTGCTAGCACCCGCCGTGGCATTGATTCCACAAGGTGCTGATAGGTAGTTTGAGGTATCTGGTACCAAGCGCTCACCAACTGGTCCTGCAATTCCCTCACATTGCGAGGGGGTAGCGTGGCAGCACGAATTTGGTTTTCCAAGTAGGACCACAAATGCTCTATTGGATTAAGGTCAGGTGAATTTGGGGGCCAAGACATGACTTGAAAGTCACTGGAATGTTCCTCGAACCAATCCATGACGATTCGACCCTTATGACATGGTGCATTATCCTGTTGGTAAACACCATCCCCCGCAGGAAAAACTGTTGCCATGAATGGGTGAACCTGGTCTGCAACTATGTTCAAGTAGCTTACAGACGTCAGGGATTGTTCTATGAGGATTATGGGTCCTAATGTGCCCCATGAAAACATTGTTCCTGGGCGAGCCCATTGTTATAGATTGAGGGTGGTCATAATGTAATGGCTCTTCGGTGTATACCTATATATTCATGCAAAATTTTATTAGAATCTACTGTGTAGTTTTAAATATATTTAACCCAATATCGAAATTATTTAAGTTTTTACAACTGAAGTAGTTTAAATAAAAATTAGTGTAGAACAACAGCTATGAACTTCTACACAAATGTGCAATGTTTTCAAAATGCTTATTAAACTTCTTATTTCATTTTTAAACAGCGTTATGATATTTTTTTTTTCAATTAAAAGAATTTCATAGCAATTCGAAATGCATCCGCAGTTTAGTTCTTCTGGAAAGACCCCACATTTATCTCTAGAAAACATGAGAAAAGAAATATTTAATATTTTTATGTACAAAAGAAAGAAAAAATATTTTCGACAAGTTTCAGACTAAATTTAGCTTTCTGTTTTCTCTAAAGCCTGACCACTTACATAAATGACATCATATAATCCACTCGTTTAGATTGAGTTTCAGTTGAAAATTCGAAAAAGTCTTTTTAACAAAACAAATACTAAGGCTTTTTTTTTCAATACTTCTGATCTCTTTATTTAGTTTCTTCTCTCTGTGTGTGTATATATATATACACAAAAATAAAGACGAAAAGGATAAAAAGAAAAGAAAGAAAAAGCGAAGAAAATTAAGAAAAATAATAAAATAATAGTAATAAAAACAGCATAAACATATTATTACTGGTAATTTAAATACTATAGAAAACTTAGAAATTTAATGATAAAAGGCACGAAATTTTGACCCATTAACCATATATCATTTAATAAAGTTTTAAAATACTATCAAATTTCCTATTAAATTTAAAACAATCACATGTAGTTACTTACTTAACTAAACTTGGCACCATTTTCTGTAACTACTTAAATAAAATTATTAACAACATTATTAAACAAGGTTTTTCTTGGATTATCGCGAATAATCAACCGATTTTAGAATTTATTAAACAAAATAAAACTAATTCTATTGAGACTTTCGATTTCAAGGATCTTTTCAATAGCTTTCCCCTTTCTAACTTGAGTTACTACTATGGTTTTAAAAATATCCTTAATTGCGATTTTGAATACTGGGAAACTAATTAATATTTTTCTTTTTAATAATTATCTTTAGAGTGGAAACATATTTTTATTCAAATTGACGGAATACCACAAGGATCTAATTTCTCATCTCTCTTAGTTAACTTATTTTCACAATTATTAGGAAAAAAATTATACTTTTAATATTAAGTTTGTTTTTAGATTTATTGATGATTTAACTATCTTTATTTTCAAGATAATACAATTTTGTTTACTAATATTTACCAAGAGGAATTTATCTTGCTTCGTAATCCTATTGATAATATTTATTTATTTTTTTTGGATTTAGGTATTAAAAAAGAAAAAAATATTAAATATTAAATGTACAATAAAAATTTATTAAATATTAAATACACAAATTAAATATTAAATATACAATAAAAATTTATTAAATATTAAATACACAAATAAAATATTAAATATACAATAAAAGAAATTAAATTAACTTGAATATAAATAACAAAATTACTTGATTTCTAATGCTTCTAAAATTAATTATTTAAATATCTTTTTTAATAAGATTAATAGAATTGAAAGAGCATAGAGTGTTGTTTATTTGTTCAAAAAAGCAAATAGACAAACTCATTCAAAATTTCACAAAAACAATGAATACAAATAGTTCCTGAGAATCTGAAATCTATTGTAATTAAGTTCTATATAAAATCATTGAGTTAATAGTATGTTATTATTATTAAAAAAATTTTAAAAATTTTTAACTTATTAATAAACTGTTAACTAAATTTCTATTTTTACAATGTGCAAATCCAATTCGGGCAAATTCGTGGATAAAAATCTGTGCATACCTGGCAAATCATGGTTATTTTCTTTTTCTTTTTCCTAATAAATATTAATTTCTATGATTATTAAAATTGTATAATAAATATTAACCTTATTAATTATAAACTTTAAATTACCCAGTATCTATATTATATAAAACGCTAATACGTATGTATCAATAAAACCGATGATATTTCTTTTCTCGCGTTGGCAACAGTTTTCATTTTTAATTGATAGGCTTCGGCGCGCAAGAGCACGTAGTGAGCATCATATGGCTAATCTATATTATATACAACAACAACAACATATTATATAAAACGCTAATACGTTTTAATTGATAGGCTTCGGCGCGCAAGAGCAAGTAGTGAGCATCATATGTCTAATCGGGTGAATNAGACGAAAAGGATAAAAAGAAAAGAAAGAAAAAGCGAAGAAAATTAAGAAAAATAATAAAATAATAGTAATAAAAACAGCATAAACATATTATTACTGGTAATTTAAATACTATAGAAAACACGAAAGGCACGAAATTTTGACCCATTATCCATATATCATTTAATAAAGTTTTAAAATACTATTAAATTTCCTATTAAATTTAAAACAATCACATGTAGTTACTTACTTAACTAAACTTGGCACCATTTTCAGTAACTACTTAAATAAAATTATTAACAACATTATTAAACAAGGTTTTTCTTGGATTATCGAGAATAATCAACCGATTTCAGAATTTATTAAACAAAATAAAACTAATTCTATTGAGACTTTCGATTTCAAGGATCTCTTCAATAGCTTTCCCCTTTCTAACTTGAGTTACTACTATGGTTTTAAAAATATCCTTAATTGCGATTTTGAATACTGGGAAGCTCTAATTAATATTTTTCTTTTTAATAATTATCTTTAGAATGGAAAACATATTTTTATTCAAATTGATGGAATACCACAAAGATCTAATTTCTCATCTCTCTTAGTTAATTTATTTTCACAATTATTAAGAAAAAATTATACTCTTAATATTAAGTTTGCTTTTAGATTTATTGATGATTTAACTATCTTTATTTTCAAGATAATAAAATTTTGTTTACTAATATTTACCAAAAAAAATTTATCTTGCTTCGTAATCCTAATGATAATATTTATTTTATTTTTTTGGATATAGGTATTGAAAAAGAAGAAAATATCTGCATTGTTGACTTATACAATAAAAGAAATGAAATTAACTAGAATATAAATAAAATAATTTCCTGATTTCTAATGTTTCTAAAATTATTTATTTAAATATCATTTTCAATAAAATTAATATGATTGAAAGAGTATGGAGTAATGTTTATTTGTCCGAAAAAGCAAATAGACAAACTCATTCAAAATTTCATGAAAACAATGAATACCCAACTATTGTAATTAAGTTCTATATAAAATCATTGAGTTAATTGTATGTTATTATTATTAAAAAATTTTTCAAAACAATAAACCTATTAATAATCTGTTAACTAAATTTCTATTTTAACCATGTGCAAATTGAATTCGGGCAAATTCGTTGATAAAAATCTGTGCATACTGGGCAAATCATGGTTATTTTCTTTCTTTCTTTTTTTTAATGAATGTTAATTTTTTCTGATTATTAAAATTGTATAATAAATATTAACCTTATTAATTATAAACTTCAAATTGCCCAGTATAATATTTATTTCCTTGCACACATCCTTTTTGGGGCCAATTCAAGGTAGCTAAAGAATCAAACGCGCTTCAGTACCGCAGTAACAACGCGCCATAAAATTTCCATCTATTTACACTTCTAACCTCTATTTGCGCTTTTTTCATATTTTGTAATCTGGCAAACTTAGAACAAAGGTATTTAAATCATTCTTCAAAGATTCTGTAATCTGTAACTTTATTAGAATTTGCTACTTGGTTTATAGATTATGTTCTGCATTTACCTTTCAATTTTATTTTCTATTTTTTGTTTTATTTCGTATATTTTTGTGTACGGGACAGCAGTTACAAAAAGGAACAGTAATTACAATGAACTGGAAAAACACAATTTTTTTCTTTTTAATTTCAAGACATATTTTTCATTACACCATTTTCTCTAACAAATTAAAAAAATATGATAGATATTGCTTGTTTCATCTAAATTATTTATGGTTTAGAAATAGATGGAAATTGCGTTTTGTGTCATTTTTTAAATGATACAACCTTTTTGTATACCTAGCAATACGCAAAACTTATCCAAACAACCCAGTAAAATTATAGTTAACTTTATACTCAGGTAGAAGTTTTATTTTTAATCTTTTTATCATTTATTTGAAAGCAAACTAGCTAAAATTAATTGTAAATAAGTTGTTAAAAGTAAAACTATAAATTTCTACATTGCGTAACTTTTTAAATTAATCAAATTCTTATTTTTTCTTAAACTTTTTAAATAAAAACTAACAAAAATTATCAAAATTACAAAATTAATGTTGTTAAAATTACAACTTAAAGCAAAAGTGTAAATATTCAAAATTATTCATTTCTTAATAAGATTCAAATAAGAACAGAAAATTGCCAAGTTTAATGCTCACTCAATGCTTTATATTCGAATATTTTACAATCAAATAATAATTTAAGAAATGAATAAATATTTATGTAATTAAAATTGGAAACAAATATTTGCTTTATATTGCAAATATATTATATTGCAAATATTTGTGTCAACTAAAATTGAAACACAAAGCATTGTGTATTCATAACTATCTAAACAGTTGGTAGTAGATTTCTATAAGTTTTTTCTCAAAAACATTAATCACATTCATCAATTAGCTCTTAAGTTTTAAAATTTAGTATTCTTATTTTTACAAAAACTGCTCTTGTGGCAAAAACCATTAAAAGTTTTTTTAAGAAATAAAGTAATTATAGGCCCTTTGGTAATTATTGTCTACTCTACATGCTTTTCCTGTAAGGACAGTATTTACAAAGCAATTGTTTCTGCTAAAAATATGAAAAATATTTCTGTTTTTTAATTATTGTTCACATTTCAAGCATTATCGATATTTTATAGAATACATTTATTACATATTTTACAATTTTTTTTTACATTGCCTCCAATTTCTCAGATGAAAATTAGAGAGACACTAATTACTATCATCAATGCCACCCTCAGTGAAGTTAGGCTAAATATTAAGATATATTTTGAGGAATTTAGCTCATTTTATAAGATTTCTATTCCTATACTCAATTTGGAGTTAAAAACAAAGGTTTTTACAACATACAAAGATACAAAAGATATGAAAAGTATTTAAGAGTGATGATGCAATTCGGACACATTGCTTTCAAATTTAAAAAAAATTTTCGTTAGTGTTTGTTTTCATTATAATTATTTAATGTGCATGTGATATACGATTTCCCACAAAATAATGAGAAGTAGTATTTTTTATAATCAGTAGTAGTTTTTATAAACCAACATTATAATTTGTAGGGTTCCCGCTTTTCTTGTCTAAGATGCATCGTTTATCAGATATCGGAAAACGGAACAAAAAGAAAAAAAAACTATGACGTCATATCCGACTTAATCAGATAGGTGGATTTTAAGAATATTCTTGTTAGAAGTTATGATCTAAAGTATCGTCTTTTTTTGTTATTTATTTATTTTGAACATAAATATTAGGGAACTTGAGCCTCAAAAATCATTTTAAAAACGCTTAAATATTGGCTACTAGCTACGATTCTTGAAACGGCATGGCGACCAGAATCCTGATGGTTTTCGACCTTTGCACACTACTATGGAGATGTCTAAACCAGATTCTGAACTGAATCACTGAGTGAAATAAATGAATCAATTGCCATTTAACGGAAATGCCGGTCCTCCACTAAGGTAAATTTCATCCAACTCCTGACCTGGGAGTTTCCGTGTCTTATGGATTGGGTACACAATTACAAGGCTACGGAGTTGTACACTGATAGTCGTAAACTCAAAAATTAGGTCGATTATTCAATTCGGTAACAAAATAGAATATTAAAAAAATTTATCAATTTTCATTTGCACTATTCCCATCTAACGATACAAATTCGCGTCCAAATAGAAAATGTTTCTCTATTAGTTGATATCAGTAACTGATAAATCATTTATGGATTACCAATTGATGGGTCACTGGTTTTAAAGCAATCAGAAAAGGAAAATTTCGTTTTTTAAATGTCTATCCCGAAAGATCTAATCAAAATTTTCCAACAGTTTTAACGATTGGGAGCTGAAGTAGCTACTTGCACTCACTATTCGAATTTCAGGACACTAACAGACAAACGTACAAAGTCTTCATTTTGTTAAGCGTATCCATTTAAACTTTGATGTATATTTTTAAAAATGTGTGGTGCTGAGATGTCCTAATCTACACAGAAAAATATATAAGTAAAATTGTGCAAAACTTCATTTTACTTATTTTAATCTGATCTATAAAATAAATTAAAATTTATGAAACATACAACATAAAACTTTTAAATAAAATACGAAATATTTTATTAGGACAAAAATTTTAGTTTTGTATTTTTAGAAAGATTTTTTTCGACTTTTTCTGCTTTAGAAGTAGTTTAGCCGGCTTAGAAAATAAAAACCTTTTAAAAAACATCTTCTCGTTTATCTCCGAATTCTCAACAAAGTTTCTTATTATAAATAAAATATACGGTAAAACCAAGACAAATTTGAATATCGCGTATCGTAGGGGAACGGCAGATAATGACATTCTTCAAACTATGCAAATTGAGCTGCAAACTTTAAGTTACGCGGTATCCTTTATCTTGACTTTTGGCCTTAAAAGAAACAATATTCGATATTTCTCCTTTAAAAAAACTATGCTTTTGTAAGATACTTTTTAGCCTTCATTAAAAAAACAAGCAAAGATCAAATGCATCTTAAAGGTCAAAAAAATGGAAATTTATTATAAAATAGTTTGGATTCACTTCTCGCAAGATAGCTTGAAAATATCTGCTAATAAAAGTAAGTACAGTGCTCCAAAAAAACGGACTACCCTGAATAACTTTTGATCTAATGATCAGATCATCACGTTCCAGGGTTCATTCTTAATAGATCGAGTGGGTGATATCAATTATGCTAATTAATTAGCGCAGATAATAAAATCTTAGTTTAAGCTACAAAATCAGATGCAAAACTGTACTTTCCTTGAATAAATATACCTTTATTTCAACGGATTTGGATTTCTGACCTCTCCTTTTGTATGTTGCTTATAAAATTCTGCGTTCATAGTTCATTACAATTTTAATAAGCTGTAAAGAAGCAGGCACCTGTAATAACAGGTGCCTGCTTCTATTATAATTGGTTACGGATGAATTTGCAATTGGAAACAAGATGATTCAAGAATTTGGTACTTCCACTTCCAGAAGAAGACCATGGATACTCACACATGATCACCACTCCAGCTGATCGCTTATAAGCAAAATGGCGTGTTACAGCTGGGCTAAGTTTCTCAACATAAATTAGAATGTTAATTAACGCGAAGTGGATTAAATACAGCTCCGTATCACACATCGAATTTATTGAAATATAATTCTTTCTCTTCTACGTATTTTACTTAACTTATATTTATTATTTGTTTATGTATTTTATTGTAACTGCGGTATATTTTTGTTTTGTGTACCTGGCAACTTATTGCGCTATTAGTTAATTTATGTTCTTCATGGCTTCACGTCTGCCTTTGAGTTAAGAAAGAAGTACAAAGTAAGAAAATTAAAATCTTAGTGAAAGAATCTTTGTGTAAGAATATATAATGAATCATTTAAGAGAATTGATGCTTGACGGGCTTGGCGTAATCGAAATTGAAAGGGGAGAACAGTTGCTAACGTAAGCAAATGCTACGTTTTAACAACCCATCAGGATCGACATATAAACTATACAAAATTGTTTTGATTTTTACAAAATTAAGAAAATTTTAATTGAATAGTTTTAAATTCGGAAAAATGGTATCTTTTTATTAAATTTTTTACAATTTATTTCAGTAATTTTCAAAAAATTCTGAATTTATTTTGTAGCATCTTTGTATATAAATTTGCTTCCTTGATTTATCGATATTGAGGTACATAAAAATGCATTTAAATTTTAATCAAACATATATTTTACAACAGTATCTTACAATACAATCTATATCTTTACGATCTTTACAATAGATATCTTATCTAGTATTTAGAATTTTTGAATTCTACTTTAGACATTTAATGGAGTCGAAAAATAAATTTAAAATTGCGAATAAGAAAAAACTTCATCGCATTAAAAAGCTTTTAAATAAATATGCTTCCCTCTTTTGAACTTTTTGATTTTATATCAACACCTGCTATGACAGATTAACTAGCTTTAATATCACCATTTCTCATTTTTTTCATGTTCTATTGCAATTAAAAAAGAGCAGATGATTTTAATTTAAAAAGATCTATCTATTTCATCAAAAGACTTATTAAGTGTTAGAAATAGAGGAAAACAGAGGAAGGAAAGTATTGGATGAAGTATTGGGACAAATTTGCCTTCGTGGGGGATTTTTTGATGAAACTACTCAGTATTTGCCTCACATGTAGAGGAAAACCTCGAAAATCTCCCTTGGTAAGTCTGATGGCAAGAGAACTCGATAAATGATATGTCTAAAACTGAGGATATTTTACGTCAGCACTATGGTCGGTGCGATCTGAGTGCAAAATTCGCATCGACCAGCCGCCTCTGTGATTCGAACCCGGGTCACAATATTGGGAGGCGCGAGCTCTATATCTTGAGTAACAGCCGCTCTTCAGTGCTATTGTAATTATATGATATAATTTCCATAATATACTATTTTTATGGAAAAAGAAATATTGCAAATTAAAAAAAAACTATTTTCAATATTTATGCAGTTCTCAAAAATGATTGTTCATGTGAATTTATTAATTTTTGAATTTAACTTGTGCTCTTTCATTTTTATTTTTTTCTCACTTGTTCCTTTCTCCTTTTTAAGCCTCTGCTTTTTTGTCATTTCCTTGTTTTTGATTAACTGTTCTGATTTTTGGACATACATCATACATCTTCATAAAATAAATTTATATCCTTATTTAGTTTTCAATGTCTTCCTTTCTTTTATGATGTTCCCTCAAACTGACATATTTGGTATGTACTTTTGGACAATTATTATATACCAGGTTTACATATAGAGACAAAAACACGATAAATGGTTCAATATATCTCTCTCTGGCAACAATGAATAAATAATTTTTTAGACCTTTGCTTACGTTGCAATTCTGATATATGCTTATTAATCTTTTCTTTGGTTATAGTTAAAAAATTTTAATAATTGAACCTTTTTATAACATTTAGCTTTGAAATTTAAAACCATTTATCTTGTATTTTTTCCGTAGAAAGCATGATAGTTCTTGAAGGTGTTAATTTTTCGTACAGAAATTTAATGTTTATTCTCTACTCATCAAACGTAAATGCAATGCAGGTCCTACAAGTTACCCTTATGCTGTTTACGGAGTTGTTTATAAGTTCTTTGGTCAATCGAACTAACTCGATTAAAGCATTATTTATCCCTGACAGGATTTCTGATAAGGTAAAGAACGGCAAATGTTCTTCCAAGCAAGATAGATGGGATTCAAGTCTGGTGATCCCTCAAAATATTCTTCGACCTCAAGACCAAAATCTCTTAGAGCATATCTGGGAATCTCCTGCCATGCATGAATGTTCTTGTCAGAGCATTTTTAGCTCACTCTTTCTTTCTAGACTCCACTCGTAGCTCTGAACTGATGAAGATAAAGAAACATGCCTTAATGAAGATGCCTTTATGTAACGGGATTAATCTTTTCAAAACATCATAAGCAAATTGTGAAACCTGCATTTCTGTCATGAGGAGATATATCCTATATTAATTGCACTACAAGTTCTATTTTTCAACATCAAATCTGAACTATTTTGCTGCGTGATCACCATTAACTTATGATCTACAGCAGGGGTTTCAAACTTACATGAGGCCGGAGGCCACAATTAAAAACACAAATCAAATGGCGGGCCGCAACTTTATCAAAATTGTATGTAGGACTCTTTTATGTTTGAAGGAACATTAAATATTACTGTCAGATTTTTACCAAGTTGTACAAAACAAAAGTATTGAATTACAAATTAAAATAAGAAGTAGATTTTTAAAAATATTTAATTGCATATTAAAAAATTCGGGCTACAATAACTTTAATGTGCACCCATGTATTAAACAATTAATGTGCAACAGATATCTAATTGTTAAGATATAAAACTTTAAAAAGGTTGGTATTAAAACTTACATAGTAGCACACAAAATGTTCAATGACAAAATTGAGGTTTGTCTGCTGCAGCCACCAGAGAATAGATATTTACATTTAAAATTTACAAATGTGTGCGTAAATGAGTGGTTTCAAGAAGTTAAATCGGAGAATTTCTTCGAGAAAATTTCTGATACCCACATGCTAAATTATAATCACAAAATACAAAAAAATGAAATTAAAAAGAGCAACATACACGATTATTTTCGTATTTGAATAAAGATTTTCTTGGACGCAAAACCTGAGAAATAAT
This sequence comes from Parasteatoda tepidariorum, assembly GCF_043381705.1. Taxonomy (NCBI): domain Eukaryota; kingdom Metazoa; phylum Arthropoda; class Arachnida; order Araneae; family Theridiidae; genus Parasteatoda; species Parasteatoda tepidariorum. The sequence continues at coordinate 29,613,386 of NC_092205.1, read as the reverse complement.
TTTTTTTGCACCTTTGGTATGATAAATTTCACAAATACGAAGAAATTAGGTTTTTATTAACAAGAAAAGTATTTTAAACCCATATAGATTTTTTATGGAAAATTGTCCGCAAAAAATGACAACTAATATATTTTAGTTCGCGCGCCACAAAAAAGAAGGCTTCGCGGGCCGGATGCGGCCGACGGGCCGCCAGTTGAAAACCACTGATCTACAGTTTGTACCATTACGTTTCTGTCATGCATAGTTTTTATTTAAAATTTCACTTGATTTGGTACACTGCTTCTTGAGTTGCTTTGCAGAAATGTGATTTTTCCTTAACTCAGTAATTCCTTAACTTAATTATTTGAGTGCGTATTATTTGAGTGCTGTTCATTATCTGTTGAAGTAGATATATTTTCTTAGAAACATAATATTTTGGTAAGACTTCGAAAGTCAGGAGATATGTATCCAAATTACATAACAGTCTGCAACGCTTGGTGATTATGGTTTGAATCTTGCTTTTCAGACAAATAATGATTTATTTGTCAATCATTAGCAGTGCAATATGAAGATATTGCACTGCTAATGATTGACACTGGAGAAAAATACATCAACTATGAACATTTATTATGAATTATTTTATTCAGAATGCCTACAAGTCGGAAGAAACTTTTTAGAAAGTTAAATTTAACTATATTTCCTTTCAAGTAGAATCATTCAATCAAATTTAGGAAGTACGATAATTGTGATCAACTTTGCACTAACTAAATGGTTAAAATAGGGTTAAATTTTTAAATTAATGGTAAATTAATGCTAAATATTTACAAAACTGACTGTTATATATATAAAAGATATTATGATTTCAAAGGCGTTTCTATCAGTGTATTCATCCGAACTAGAAGAAGACAAACATTGTTTTCACCAATAAAATAAAATTTCAAGGATTCATTTTACTTAATCATGTTTTCTTAGCATTTTCCTATTATAGGATAAATCGTATTACAAATAAAATATTTTAATAGGCTGTAGCTCTGAATATTGTAGCCATTAGAAGAGGAAACATTTCTAAATTATTCAAGGGAATCTTTCAGTTTGATGTCGGTTTCATCTTGGCAAATATTTATTTCTGTAACATTATTTTAATATTTAAATTAGGGTTCTGTACACATGCTTTTTAACATAAGAATATTTTACTTTCACTCTCTGTTTTCTCTCATTTTTGGCTATTCCACATTCCTTAAACTTTATTTCGTTATTTTTCAGACATATTTCTCCTCGAAATAATGTAATTTTATACGAATCGTGAACTTTTAGATAGTTGTGGGAACTGCCTCCTTTCATGCTTTTTCACTTCGGTGCATTCTGAAAATTTATTTTGTTTCCATATGCTTAGTTCCGCCCGTGTTGTTTAAATGATACTGTAAAATGCTATTTCCTTAATAACATTTAACTTTTTATACGAAAAAATTAATCTAGAATAGCAACAATAGAAAGACATGGAAGATTTTTATTCAACCCTTATAACTTCAAAACCGCCTCCTTAACATTTTTTCCCCTTCTGATTTTAAATTTGACTGTGTTTAAATGATACACGTGTTAGTGAACATCTAGCATGGAGCAGATTCTAGTACGTGATCGAGTTCTCATTCACTCATAACTTATTTATTTTTTGTGGTATTTCCTAATAAGTTTTGTTTGATATGTTGCTCTAAACGTAATGCATTTCACAAAATCCGTATTCTCAAAAAAGTGAAGATGGAAACTTTCCCGATTCGACTAAATGCTTATTCCGAACATCTCCAAGGAAATACTACCACTAAAACTAAACAAAATGCATCCATGTATGCTTCCATGTAACGTTGCCTTTTTCCTCCCTTATTTGCCTTTACAAATGTACGTCTACAAATTTAATCACTAAAAATGAAGCACTTAAGATATTGAAAATCAAAACTTCAATTTAATTACAAAAAAGTGGATATGTATTAAAATATAAGCCACTAAAGCAAAATCCATCACCACGCAAAAATATATTATACATGTAAATGTGGCTAACTATTTTTTTTTATATTAAAAGTCAAAAAACATATAATTCAAATTAATCAAGCACTTCAACCCATAATTATATATTTTTACACACTACTAAATCTTAATTTAGTAAAATAATTAATTTTGATTCTTGGATTTTTTTTTAATCTCAGTTTCATACAAAAATGTTTCTTAAATAAGCCTGAAATATACTTGAATACACTTGAATGATCTCAAAATAGCGAATAATAATCTTTTTACAAAAACATATGTCAAACAGATATTTATCTAAAAAACCTAATTAAAATTTTAGTTTTTTTTGGTTTAATTTATTGACTCTTTTTTTCATGAAAAGGTGGAAAAATTTATTTCATTCCAAAGTAAAACATTCCGTTCATTTTGTTTCGTAAAAAATGTCTTTTACTATAAGTTTAATTTAAAAAAAATTCAGTTGCTCTTTAATAGGACGCTTGAATGCATCATGTAATGATGAAGGATTTTTTCTTCTTTTATCTTCTTTTATAAAACGTTTAAACATTCTCCGTAATTGCTCAACTTTGTATTTAGTGTTAGCATAGCCTGCGGCTATACAAAATTTTGTATCCAAATAATTCAGAAACAGAATATTATTCTTAGAATATTATTTTTGAAATATTTATACGGAATTATTAAGAAAAAATTATGCAATATTAAGTTTTATAACCGGTGTTTTACGTTTATGGCTGTCAATATTTACCTGAATCAATGTTCTAAATAAGTTTCTTCAAATATTAAACTCAACAAAGACAAGGGAAAGCCTCCATAAAGCATTGGAACAAACTAGTCTATGTTGGTGGAGTACATTTTTATAAAACTAACCTTCATTTGCATTAGATGAAGAGGCAAATCATGAAAACCATACATATTTTCTCTGAATAACAACATTTATATTAAGAAGACTAAGCTTTCGACCGATCTCATACTTAAACTAATGGGTCAAAGTTTCCAATAGCCGCTATCGTGCCTTTGCCAAAAGAAATTGCGCTCTTTGTGTTCAACATCATCATTTATATTTTCATTTGCGCAAATCAATTAGTATATTTATGTCTATCCCCTCCATTAAGGACGTGGCTCGCGTTCATCGCAATCCGATCGTTGCATAAAAAGATATCAAGGTATTCAGTGCGATGTTGTTCATTACGCATTCTTCCCATCTACCTGTTTTATTTCACCTATTATTAATTTTAACACTTTTGCTTTGGTTTTTTAATTTAGTTTCGATTTAAACAGTTCAAGTGATCCCTCAATGCAAGCTTTAAGCTATTTTTTTTTATTTTGATATCTACCAGCTGTAAGCCTCTTGTAGAACATTCTAGTTTTAGACAAAACAAATCCGAAGCTCTAAGTTTGAAAAGTTACTTAAACCGAGCATCTAACCGTCATTTCATTTCTTCCATATTCATTCTTCATTCAATGAAAGAAGAATGAATTAAATGAAATGTCACTTAATCTTTACTCATAGATTTCTAAACTTTTTTGTGTGGAATTAAGCAATTTATTCCAATAATTGGATTCTGGCTTTATATCATTCTGTTCTTCTCTATTTTGTACACTGTACATACTCTGTGTTATGCTTCGATCTTCTAACTAAGAAATTGGAATGCCCTTCTGTAAGTTCAGCTATAATGTTGAGCTATGCATTAGTAGTCGTTTGTCCGAAAATCCCGTGCGATGATCAATGTATGCTATTTCAAGTATAGATAGTCCCATGTATAGCCCAACTTATAATTTCATTATCATTAAATTAAGTTCCTCTCTTACTTAAGCAGAGTAACTGTTTAGCTCGAATAATTTACTTCTTAAGTAAAAACAAAGTTAAGTTTTATATCTAAATATATATACAATTAAAAATGTTTATAAACTTTTCATTCTCAGATTTCTGTGAAATACACTTTAAAAATTTTGTTCTTATACTTTTCATCTTACACTTTTATCGAAGTTTATATATCTTACAAAATGTATTTCCAACAAAAAAACTTTAGAAAAAAGTAATTAAACAAAAGTAATTCGTTCTTACTTCGAAAACTATTATTTTTATTACTATCGTTATTTTTGCTATTATAATTATTATCATTATTTTAGTTCAGCTACACTGTTATTGTTAGGATAACTCAAAAAATCATTTATAAATTTTGATCTTTTTTTTAAAATTTTATTTATGTATTATTTAAGAGAAAAACTTCTATAAATTTGCCGTCTTAAAATGAAAGTTCGTTTCAAAAAGAAGCAAAAATTTAAATAAACTGGATTGGTCAATTCAGTAATTAAATAAATGTCGATAACTTAGGAAATGGCTCATGAATTAACTTCAAACTTCCGGCCATCTTTTTCAGTAACCTCATTATCTAAAACGATAATGAGAAATTAAAACTCTTTTTCGTTCAAATATTAATCAATTACAAAAAGAAGCTTTCCCTGCAGCAACTTTTGTTGCGTGACGTCAGTATTCTTGTGATGAATGAAATTCCGATAGTAAGATAAATCTACGTGAATGAGTCCACAAAAGTCGACTGAGAGAAAAGCTATTGCCATAAGTTTTCAGACTGTATCGGCATGCGACTATTCAGTAGTTTGAATTTATTTTTTCCATTTAGAGTTTTTTTAAAAGGATTTTTGTTTTGGTATTTAAATGATTTTTCGTAGTTTATTCCTTTAATAGCTGTCTTTTCTGAATCCGGAGGAAGAAGCATTATTTTCTATGTTATTTAAGCATTTAAATAAAGTCTGTTATCACAAAGCCTTAAAAAAATCGATTCTGAGATTTTTATTTTAAATTGTTTGACTTATTCTTACTTTTCTACTGATGTTTCATTTCCCTTCTAAATCATCTAATTTCAAGTTTACTAAACAATAAATTAAAGTTATGTAAACCCACATAAATTTATCATAAATATAATTTCCTAGAATCTCCAAAATATTTAATGTCTGCATTTTATAAAACTTTGGTTTATACAAATCTTTGCGGGACAGCAAAGATTTGTATGAGCCAAACGCATTGAGAATGCCCATATGACCAAGAATTAAACATTTAGAATAGCATGTCTTGTAGCTAATTTATCACTTTCACTACACCTTCAAATGCTAAAGCACAGATCGCAAAAATACATGAGTTAACCTGAATAACTTTTGATCTAATGGTTGGATCTTCACGTAGTTGGACTCAATCTTAACGGTTCGAGAGGTGACCTCAAATATGATAATTAATTAGTGCATACGATATTATAAGTTGCGAAATGAGACGCAAAAAAGGTACTTTCTCTGAATAAACATGCTTTTCTTTTAGCGAATTCGGATTTCTGGCACCCAATATATTGGAGGTAGCCCCAATCTGGGAAATGTGGTCCCAATAGTTTGGTCAGAAGAGCGGTCCAAATTTGGACCCCTTAATGTTCACTTTTTAGGTTTTCACCATATCTCAAGAACTTTTTTTAAACGAATTAAAAAAATTTGAGCACAAGATTGAGTCTTAGAAAATGAAAATGTAATCATTAGATCAAAAGTTATTCAGGGTGATCTGTCTGTTTTTTTTCTTCTTAATTTCGTGCACGGTACACTCATGAAACATTTTCATGATTTAGTTTTAACTACAGATTGCGTAATGGAATAGAATGAATATCAAATGAGTTACATTTCTGCAAAATATATCTGGACACTTTAACCATAATTTGTGGGTGACTTTATTGCGAATAATTACTGTTCCCCTAATTTCCATCCAAGACATTTCAATCGAGTAAAAAAGTTTTGATTTGAACAAAATGTAATTACTCTTATAAACTATGGATATTTCAATTAAAGAAATGAACATTTCATGTACACATTTTCTCTATTTTCAGTTCACTTTATTTATTTGATGCAATAAAAGAACATTTACAAAACTGCAAATATTTGATAATTTTCCAGAATTTCTTAAGTTAAATATTCGTAATCGAGAAAGGCTTAAAAAATTAAAAATTATGAGAAGAAATTCGTAAAAAATGATTTAGACTTAAAAACTTGCTCACATAAAATAAATGGACATTTTTTGAATATATTATGTTTAAATAAGTAGGCAACGAGAAAGCCGATTTCCTGGCTGAAAAGGGTGCTTTAATTATGGAAAAAAAATTTCTCGTCCTATGTCCTTCCATACTATTAAAAATCTTATTAAAATATCTATTGAAGTCTGTGCTCAAGAAAACCTCTATAACCGTGTTTCCCAAAAGTCCTGGACGAATACCATCCCAAATTTGTGTAATGGCCCAAGGTGTAACCGCGATATGCATTCTGTGCAGGTCTGGAGATGTCATGGATTCAGCACATCTACTCCACTCTCCTGCTCTGGACAAGACTTTTCTTGCCGAGCGTTATTGGGAGGCTAGAGATATGTTAGATTAATGAACTCTGTTTTAGCATTTTTTGTTGTACTCTGTGCTCTTTCTCCTCTGCTTTTTACTTGTTTTCTGCTGTAACTGTACTTAATCTGCCATTAGAAATAAAAAAAATTTAAATAAGCCAATTTTTTAATCAAAACATTTTAAACACAGATGTAATTTAAGTAGTATTAGTGAAGTAGTGACTGCATTTCAAAAATAGTTTATCGTCACAATTTTAAAAAAAAAGTGGTTGCAGTTAACTACATTAGTAACAAAGTAGTTGTAATTAAGTACAAAAAGAAATGTAGTTTTTCCGACAACTGACGATTGAACCTCCCTTTCAACAAAACGAGAAAATTTCGATGCGTCTCCCCCTTGCTTATGCAAGAAATTCCCAGAACTCCAGTTTTGATGAAGATAGGAGTCCAAATATATTAGTAGAAAGTTGCACCAAAAGTAGGAGTTTTGAAGAAACAAAACTCCTATCTTCATTCATTCTTTTATGAAAGCAGAGGAATGTTGAACCATTATTAGGTATTTTTAAAGCAATCAAATGCAGGCAAGGGTTGCTATTTACTGTAATAAAACTGCTTACCGTAAGTAGGTAATTTTATGACATACCAATAACCATTTTATACCGCCAACCAAATTTAAAATGGCAACAGAAAAGAAGTGAAGTTTAATGAATGCAAATAAGACATCAACCAACCTAAATAAGTTGATCTTTGAAACTACATTAGTCGTCCCGATACACCGACACGAGTTGTAAAGGAAACATAAGAGTTTTAACCAAATATCGTTCAGTTTACAGATACCGTCAAAGTTTTCCGTCTTTTGCCAAATTATGATGCAGTCAGTTGCACCATTGAAGTATTTCTCGATTATAGTTCACAAGTTATAGTGTAACTAAAATAAAATCATATTTCTAGATAGTTTGACACACGAGGAAGGTCACTGTCAACATTAGAACAATCTATGACGAACTGTTCAAGCGGGATGAGTGACAAACGAAATGGAATTTTCTGATTGGTTAAACTTTATTCATTGATTTAAATTTTATTATAAATAATTCAGTGTTCATATATTTTAAAAATAAAATTAGCGATATTTTCTAGCTTATAGCTCTTCATTTATATTTATAAAAAAAAAGTTAATTGCATGGATTTACATATTTATTACATTATATTCGCTGTATCAGATAAATTAAAAACACAACATTACGTGGTAACACGCGTGGTCTACGTCACAAAATTTATACTTTTAAGGTTTTAAAGTTGTCTGATACCACGCGCTATTTTTTATTCATATTAATTCTTTTAAAACGTGTTTTTGAAAAATAATTACTTAGAATCAACGGAAATTGAATTTAAAAAAAATAGTCATGCATTCAAAGGCAAAATTAATGGAAAACTGGTATTAATTTGCTTAGAAGAAATGTAAAAAAAATCGGCATATCATTGTTGACGACAATGACACTTAATTAATTTAGGTAATATATGCATATTGGAAGTTTTGATAAAAATTCTGCAACAGGTTTTCAGTAATTTCAGAAAATATTTTTCCAGTGGTAGCAAAGATAGTATATTAATATTTTAATGGATTAGAATATAAAGAACTTTTTTTTCTCTACTACTTATAAATATTTTAATAGTAAATTAAAGGTCAGATGGAGAAATGCCCACGCTCAAAAAATCTTATCAAGTTCTAATAAGAATTCTATTTTTTTTCCAGAAAATTTCCCCTTCAGTTTGCTGTCACTGAGAAATGTATTTTTCACAAAATTTAAATGTTGAAGGGTTATGTACTACGTTCCAAATAAAATAATGTAGGTATAAATTATAATATTGATATATTTGGTGATTATTAAAACAGCGCAAGTACTTAGCAGTTTTCATACTAATACTTTGGAAATAAGTGTTTTATGATCCTCGAAAGGGATATGTACCTTAGAAATTTACTTGATAATGCAATAGGATCATGCGAAGCGATACTAAATACATCTTTGCTCTAATTGGATAAAGTACAAAAAATGGGTTTTGCTTACTTCAACTTTACATAACGCGAAGCCACCGAAAAGGGCAACAAATAATATTAAATACAAAAAAAATTATTATTTTAACTACACTGATAGAGAAACTTAGTGTAAAGAACCAGGAAAGTGACATTTTCAAAACTAAGAAAAGGTTGCATCCGAACTATTATATTACCAATTTATTAGAAAGTGGGACAAATATTTCTTTGTTTTTATTCATTTGCCACTGCCTAATTTGAAATAAAAAGCATACAAGCATACTGAAAACAGATGTAATTAGTAATGCTAAGATTTAAGTGAAGGCAAAAACAGTTCTACTACATTAAACATGCCCGTATTGATGCCACCAACTTTTTTTTATTCTCCCTGATTCATAACGTTTCAATTTTCGGATGTTAGCGCTGCATAACAGCTATGTTAATAACTTAGTTTAAACATTTCCCACTAATTGTATGCTTACAAATCCGTATTTTGTATGGTTTGAAAGGTTGCTAGGCTTAAATGGAATATTAATTCGGCTTTCATGGCTAAGGGCTTATATTAGGTTTATATGGCTAAGGGCTTATATGGAAATAGAAACAATTAACCGACGAAAAACAAATTTAACAATCGTTCACTGGATGAAATCAACTTTATCAAACTGAAAAGTCTTGCTCTTTGTCAAGTTATACTATTACTCAATTAGCGACTATAAAACGATCCCAATCACCGACTTTTTAAATTTTCATGATTTATTTTTAGGTAAAATTCCCAAATTTTAACACATTTGCTACAAAACTGCCAGACAATAAAACCTTAATTTCAGTTAATTTTACTAAAAGGCATTACCAAAGTTTTACGGTAAAAATTACCGTACATATTGATGTTCAAATAAATCCGAACCAGAAAACACGGACTGTAAATTTTACCACATTCTGGTAGTTTTGACCATGCTTTTTTCTCAACTTAGTTTAATAAAATCAAATAGTTTTTTTTTTCTCTTTACATAGGTTATCAAGTAATTAAAATATTTTTTTCTGTTTTATATTATAGAAGAAAAAAAAAACTTTTTTTGCCACTTTTTCATCTAAATATGTTTTTATTGTTTTAACCAATCTTTGATTACAGAAAAACTATATCAACCTTATAATTTAATTTGAAAGACTACCAACTAAATTTCAAAACTTTAGTGACCTTTTTCTTAGTTTAATTTTTTACATGTGTTTTACTTAACTAATCATATCTTTTGAATGTTTCGTAGTTTTCAATAAAGTGAAACATATTTTTTCTTTCATCTACCAAGGTAATTTAAAAACATTCTATACTTTGTTATACTAATACATTTTTCTTTTTATCTTTCGAAAACAACTTTAAATTGCTTTTATTTGAAGAGGACGGAAAATAAGTATGACATAATTCAATAGCATTATTAATTAAACCTCATACTGTTGTTTTTGGTGCAGAATTTGTTTATTTACTTTACTTTTTAAATTTATTCACAAAAACAACTTAATGAAATATTGCAGAAACAGCAGCGCTAAATCTCTTACTATAATAGCCTCCTCCAGATAATGCCACTCATTTCAAGCAGAATCCTGGCAATATATTTAGAGATGCTCCCGCTTTTGAAAATAGTTCAAAAGACTTTCCGAACGCCAAACACAATGAACAAAGTTGAGGAAAGTGATTTTTTGTCACAATACAAAAAAGTGGCTTGAAATGATGAAAGGAAAGAAAAAGCATCTTTCTTACTTTTACCTCTTTTTTTTTCTTCTTTGAGTTCAAAGAAACGTGAGACATAAAGTAAGAAAAAATACAGCGTGAAAATTTGTTTCATAAAAGTTTCATAAATTTTCCTAAAAGTTTGTTTCATATTTTTTGAATTTTTAATACCATCTGGTTCTTGAAGATAGTATTACTTTCAAAAATTGCTATACATTAATGCCAATGTGTCTACACAACGTAGCAAATCTAGTTTATTTTTCTTACAAAATTATATTTATTTCATAGTATATTAAAATGGAGACTTATATTGTTAGCTATTGTACTTAAAATTGTTTATAGTATTTTAAATTGTTTACGGTAACTGCCGACCTTTAAGGAACTGCATTTAAGTTATTATTTATCTCAATTTAAATTCAATTAATACAAAATGACATATTATATGCATACTATATCAATTTAACTCACCATCTCAGCCAAAATGTCGCATTAAATGCAGCTAGATAGAGATGCAAACTTAATTTGTTCTCCATGCAACATAGGTTCATAAGCTAAATTAATGGGCTACTCTATCTTGTCTATTATGGTACAATAATAAGTTTTTTCACATTTTATAAACAAATGTACAACTGTCTTATGTTTTTAATCTTTATAACTTACAATTTCTCATATTTAAATAAAATACTTAATGAAATAAACAATATTAAAAAAAGAAAGCATACACAATTTATGCTTTTTTTCTATCATTCTCATTTCTGCTTCCCCTTTTTATGCTTTTTTTTCTTAACAAATACTAAAAAAAGCAACAACTAAAACTAAGAAATAAATAACTATTTAAAATTTAACCCTAAAATAATTCATTCTTATTTTGCTCACTATCGACTTAGGAGTTATCAAATTGCGAGATTTAAAATTAAATTTTTATTGATTAATATTAAGTGCTTTGTAATGCAATTTAATTTCACTTTCGAGGTATTAAAAATGCGAAAAGATGCAGGTATAAAATTCTGATAAGTGACGCAATAGCAAATAAAGGTTATACATATAATATATATATATATATATATATATATATATATATATATATATATACATATATACATACACACACATCAGTGATATTTGCAAGCTTATAGCTCTATTTGAATAAAAAAAGTCTTTTGCAGCTACTTTAATATTTAATTATTTTTTATTCGCTATGTCAGATAAATTCAAT
>NC_092205.1:29509285-29601781 GCF_043381705.1 Parasteatoda tepidariorum | reverse complement strand
CTTTTCCTCTGTCAACTTCAGGCACTGGGATACGGACGGTAAACCCCACAGAGGCTTCAGAATGAGATTTATCCGACATTAATTTAATCTTTTTCGCTTGAATTTCTAAACATTTTTTGGACTTTTCTCTTTGAACATGAAGTTATAGATTATTTTACACTTTAACGGGCTGCAGATCGTTATTCTATGAAATAACTAGTTAAACCATGAAATACAAGAGAGTTTTACACTTTAACTGACATGATCAGTTATTTCATGGAATAACTAGGTATTCTATAAAATAACGGATTTCATACTTTAACGGTAACATATATATATATATATATATATAAATACAGGAAAGCACGAAGAAAGTTAACAGTGACAATAGTGGGGTGAAACCTATATGGGTTTTCACGACCATCTACACAACTACAAAAAGTATTACAAAAGGAATTTTTTAATTAATTATTAAGAGAGTTGTCCGAAGTCATGCTTTATGACATCGTTGAACAATCTTCAAGACGATTAAGGGTCAGTTTAAAGTTTGACATCAATTCGAATACACTATATGACACCCTAGTGAATAAGTTGTTTCCTTAAGTATTTGAGAGTTCCCGTTTCATCAAAAATCAATTGCTAATTTGACGGAATAATTTTCAAAAATAACAAAATATTGATCAAGTATTGCTGAATCATCAAAGTGGAGGTTTTATTTTTGAAAGTGCGTTAACAGACTACGATGCTAAGCCTACCGTGAGTACCTGTTACATCAATTTTCAGTTCAGTAAGATCTTGAGCATCTTTTGCATAGTTTTTGTTCAACAAATCAATCGAAACAAATCTTTTGGCGGATGAAAGTTACTGGCATGGACTAAAAAAAGTTTTTAAGTGAGTAATTTCAGATACTATAAAAACATTTTTTTCATTAATTCTAAGATGCCGTATCAGTCCTCGTTATTCTCTACCGTAAAGTGCTCAACATCGCGTGCAGGTCGTCAGGCTACCAACGCTTGGAAGCCAACCCTTTTGCAGAGGATCAAAATTGTGTTGGCATCTCTTCCGATCATCCTCGGGGGTTGTTTCCAAGATCGGCACCTATAGCCTAATTGTGCAACTATTGTGTGATTTCACTAAAGTACCTATCTACCTACCTACTTTTCATTTCATTTTATTTTATATTCATTTTATTTTTTATAACCGCTGTTGAACATCCGATCCAATTTCGGGTTTCCGACCAGTAATGTTCAACTCCGTAGCTCTGTAATTTTGAACCCAATCCAGATAACAAGAGAATTCCTGGATCAAATATTTGGAGAAATTTGCCTTCGTGGAGGACTTCGTGATGGGGGTGATGTAGCTGAACGGCATTGTAACTTCGTGATGTAACTAATCCGCATTTTCGTTACATGGATATGAAAATCACGAAACCCTCCTATGGACTCAAACCCATGAACCGTCTACCACTGAGGATATTTTACTGTCGCAGCACTGTGGACGATGCAAGGCGGATGAGGAATTCGTATCAACCAGCAATCACTGGGATTCGAACCCGGCTCATCGCAATGAAAGGCGAACCCTCTATTCCCTGAGCAGCCATGGTTCCCTATTACTCATTCTAAACAGAGATGATTACGAAGCAATCATAGCGGCAGCAAGCAGGGAGCTTATAGCCTACTTCAAAAAAAAAATTTAAGCATTGACCGTACTACTTCCAGAAATTAGATTCAATCAAATTTAATCTGTTTTGATTCAACTCTCAATAATTATTATGATTAAAAAAATATTTTAGGAAAAAAAAATATTTCATCTTCCTAAGAATTAGGTGAATTTTCCTTGTGCATAAAGTCAGAAATGGTAAGTATAGAGCTTTGGATTATCAAGAGAAAGGGATATTATTATTTTTAATGACTTATTTTCGATTTCTTTCAAAATTTTATGCATTGATCTTCCTATTGGATTTTGTATACTTCATTACAGAAGTAAAAAAGAAACTTGATTCCTCAAAAATTCTAAAAGGGGTCATTAGTGATGTCGAAAGATAAATTGGGAAATACTTTCCCTTTTCTCGCAAGAAACCGCACAAGCATGCTTTACTTATATTCCAGAAGAAAAATTTTAACTTTTTACCTGAAATATCATACTTTTCTAAAAGAACAATCTCCTAGCAGCTTGATTAAAAGTTTTCAGCAAAGGCTTTGAAAGTTTTTATTTTTAACAAGGAAGAAAAATTTTTTTTAACGAAAATTGAGACAGTCTTATATGTAGACACTGAGCAACAATTAAATTCAAGTAAAAATTGGCTTTTGGTCATTTTTTTCCCTTCTTTTTACCAGATGTATTTCCAAAACGATCTGATTATGTAATTATTTAAAAATGGTTTAAAATTTTTTGCTAGTTATTTAAAAGACATGCGCAGAGAAAAAGTAAAAAATTTATTTCTGGAAAATACATTTTTCATTAGTTTGTTAATATTAATAGGAGTACTTACGTATTATCCGGTCAACCATTTTCGCCAAATCTGGAAATAAATTTGGAAGCGATAAAAATGTAAATATTTTCTAATTTTTAATATTTTCTAATTTTCTAATTTATAAAAATACAATCAGTTATGATTGTATTTTTATATTTCTTTACAGTAATTACTATGTAAAGATAAATTTTGGCGATACAAAAATAACTTTGTCAAGCTCTTGGAGAAAATGATCGAAGGGATTAACTATAAGTAATGATAGTTATACTTTAGGACATTAAATGTTAAAACTATGCAACAAAATGTATTTATTTTATTTAAATGTTTGACGATTTAAAAACACGGTCGTATAAATGCAAAATTTGCGGAAAATTTAAAGAGCTCAAAACCTTCCTACTATTGATGATAAAAGGTCTTATAAAGGTTCGCATGCAAACTGAATGGTACGTCGGATGTACGGCACCGTAGTTCTTTGTTCCTCAATAGCGTTATACAATGAAACGCAATTAAGAAACTTTTACGGTTATTTTTAGAAATTGTTTAGTAGTTTTAAGCATACAGTTCACAAAAAAAAAAGTGAAAACCTTAACAGCTTTTGATATAGTGATCGGATTTAAACGCACTAGCATACAATATTAATGGTGCGTGGGCTTAACCTTAAATATACTTTTTAATTGGTGCAGATGTTATCTTAAGTTACGAAAAAAGACACAAAACGTCTGCAAAGATTTACTCGCTTTCATTATATCTTGATTCATAATCCTCAAAATATATGGGATTCTCTCAAGCTAAAAAATATGACCCACGATTTTGGGACCCTTAATACTGAAATGACTCTTTGCGCATTGTGCCTCTTCGAAGAGGTCATAATTTCAATATTTTATTTATTTTAACCCTGCTATTTACTTATTAATTAATGCAGACGTTATCTTAAGTTACGAAAACAGACACAAAACGTACTTTTTCTGCAAAGATTTACTCGTTTTCATTATATCTTGATTCATAATCCTCAAAATATATGGGATTCTCTCAAGTTAAAAAATATGACCCCGACTTTGGAACCCTTAATACTGAAATGACTTTTTGCACATTGTGCCTCTTCGAAGAGGTCATATTTTCAATATTTTATTTATTTTATTCCTCCTCTCAAACCCTTATTTCAATTTTCATTTCTCGACCTATACTCAACAACTTTTGTATTTTGTTTTCTTTTGAAAAATTGGTGGAAAAATTTGTGTACCTTACAATTAAAATTTTTTTTAAATCCTTAATAAATTAAATAATGGTCACTTAAAAAAATAGTTTTTACATTAGTAGTTTTACATTAGTAGTTTTTACATTATCATCGGGAGAATGAGTTTGCAAAACGTGTACAGGAAATTTATAATTTGCTAAAAACGTTCAAAAGCTGTATGAATTATGCAAAAATAAGTGATATTAAAATTTCCATCAGAGGGTTCAAAATTGTGACCAGTATCTTTTAACCCTGCTTTTTAGGCCATATTTTCTTAATCACGTCTATCAACAACATTTTGTGAGTAAAGAATCCAAATCCATATGAAAATTCAGAGAAGTACGTTTTTGTAGCTGATTTTGTAACTAATAATAAAAAGTCTGCACTGATTAATCAGTATATTTAAAATTAGGTCACCGAAGCGTACAGATCGCATCTAGTTGTTCTCTTCTTCATTTTGCGTACTGTACATACTGATCATTTTATCATTATTTTGCATTTATGTCCCACTTCAAATCCTCTTAATTAGCAAATAGTAATTTTGAAATAATTTTGTCATTCAATCACAAAACATTTCCCTCAATACTCTAACTTAAGCGTTAAAAATTAGTTACAATAAAAAGTCTTTGCTATAACTACTGCAGAATAATGTTATGACGCATATTTTTAGTTAATTGAATTTTACTTTAGTACTTCATTAACTACAGATGAACAGTCTATAAAACAATTCCCTACAGCTATAAATATTCTTGCTAATATAGACAATGCTATTTGAAGTTACTATCTGATAGACATTTGAGCGAAAGTAAACAATTGTATCACTTAAATAGTTAATGTAACAAAACGCTAACTATAAATGTCGTTTCAGTTCATTTGATTGCTCACTTTTCTTCTTTTTTGAAATTCGATTTAAAATAACACTTTAAGATAACATTTTGAAAAGAAATTAATATATTATTTGAATTTCATCATAACTAATATATTAAAATATTTAAATATGTGTACTGTAAAATTTATACTTCTTAATTCTGTCTTCTCCCTATATACACCGAAGAGCCATTACAATATGACCCCCCTCCATCTATAACAATGGGCTCACCCAGGTGTTCATGGTTTCTCGCCCAGGAACAATGTTTTCATGGGGCACATTAGGACCCATAATCCTCATAGAACAATCCCTGACGTCTGTAAGCTACTTGAACATAGTTGCTGACCAGGTTCACCCATTCATGGCAGCAGTTTTTCCTGCGGGGGATGGTGTTTACCAACAGGATAATGCACCATGTCATAAGGGTCGAATCGTCGAGGAACAGTCCAGTGACTTTCAAGTCTTGTCTTGGCCCCCAAATTCACCTGACCTTAATCCAATAGAGCATCTGTGGTCCTACTTGGAAAACCAAATTCGTGTTGCCACGCTACCCCCCCCGCAATGTGAGGGAATTGCAGGAGCAGTTGTGAGCGCTTGGTACCAGATACCTCAGACTACCTATCAGCACCTTGTGGAATCAATCCAACGGCGGGTGCTAGCAATTTTGAGGGCTAAAGGTGGTTCTACATGTTATTAGCAGGGTGGTCATAATGTAATGGCTCTTCGGTGTATAAAGAACACTGTCTATGTGTATAGATTTGTATTTATATAGATGTACTCTAATGGGACAATTTGTAAAGAATCTCCACTTTTCGAAGCAACATATTTTACTCGCAATATCGATAATGGGAAAATCTATTGTTGAGCTCCGTTGTTGTAAATTAAATATTCTTTAATATCTATTGAACGCTTTCACCTACTGGCACGGTTTTTTTCCCATAAAATTGCTCATATTTTTTGGATCAATTTGCGATATATTTCAGATCTATGCGTTTTTTTGCATGCAATATTGAACAGTAGCTATGTGCACTGAATGTGCATAAGTTATGTTTTTGAGTGCTCACATTTAAGATTTAAACCAGTTAATTCTCATTACTGAGAAAACTTGGTCTCATTATTAAGAAAGTCAAATTTTTAACAGCTAAAAAACTTTCATCTGGGATTAAAAAAATTAAATGAAGCTTGTCGACAAAATTAAAATTCATTTTAATTGCCAATAAAATTTGATAAAATTATTATTCATGTGTTTTACTTATATATATTATTATGTGTTTTATTTATATATTTTATTTATACATATTATTTATATATTTTATTCATATATTTTTTATAGCTTTAAATTGTATTATTTACAGCATATATTCCATGTAACTCCATATATTCTTTTAGCGAAGAGAAACTTAAAATAGGAAAGTTTCGCTTCGTCTCAGTGGAAAAAACAACCTCTCAAATAGCAATGCATGTTTTGCAAAAATTGAAAAGAAAAAAAAAGAAGAAGAAGAAGAAACGTTTTATCTACAAGCATATCGATGTTAGCAAATAAATACTCATTATGATTTTAACAAAATTGTTTTTTTTTTCATTTGGTATAATACAAAAGCACTATTTAGCTATTTAACATTTTTACTGTTTAATCGTTTGTAGCATACGTTATACTGAATAACAAAGCCATTTTTACTAACAAATTCGTGATACTCATTTCTGCCAGATAAAAAAAATGCCCTAAAACACCAAAGATTTGACAGTGTAAAAGTGTAAAACCACTGTCCCTTTGTGCAATATAAATTTATACTTATATATTCTTAGTTTTCGACTCTACGATTTTAAATCTTGAGACTCTTGAAATTCTGAGAAAAAAGTCAAAGAACTCAAGTAACTGAACCAGAAAATCACAGCATTTGTCTTTTTATAAATAAATTGATGGATAATACTTTACAGCTATACTTTAGTACTTTACAGCTATACTTTAGTAATAAATAGTACTTTACAGCTATATTGGTTGACGGATAAATAGATCGGAAGATGAAGTCGTGAAAACTGGTACAGAAATAAAGAACAAAATTAAAAGCACACTGAAGATTTCCTTAATTTATTTTTATTAAAAAAATTTTATAATTATAATTTATTATTTTAAATTTTTGTATTCTGTTTCTTCATTTTTTTCTCATGCCACGTCAATTTCAATACACTTCTACCGAGCTTCCTAAAAATGTCCAACGACTAGAGAAATGAATTGAAGACGAAAGGAAGTATGAAGAAATGTTAGAAAACCAGTTAGTTATACTCACCAGCTTTTAAAATTTGTTACTATGCTTTTCAAAAGATGGCGCTGCTGTCTGGGAATATAAAAAGATATGTATAACTCCATGCTAGACATTCCAAATGAACGCATTTGTGCGGGTGTTTGCTAATTATATTCTCAGATTGCACTACATCAATGCTATCTGTTGAGGAGCTTTGACTAATTTTGAAACTAAATAAAAACGCATTTCCTAAGCAGATCTCAGATAAACATATTGTTATGTAGCCATCTTTTTTTTCCTCTTTAAATTGACTCTTCAAAACGTCAGTCTTTTGGGCGACTATCAGAAATAAAAACATGGTATCATTAAGTATATTTATTTTATATCATAATATCCTTTTGTGCTGTCTTCCCTTTTGTATATTTTTCCCTAAACTGTTATTATTTTATTGATTTTTCCATGCATTTTTATAAGAATTTACTTTTAAGCTTTTCCTTATGAATCGTGATCCATAAATTATGCGGAAATATTTTTTAATAGTATGCCATGAGAATGCGATATTTTTTTTTTAATTATGCAGGCAAATTGCCGATAACCAGAAAAGTAATTAAAGAGAAAAGAAAACAATAAATACACTTTTCATTTCTTTTACTAATTCATTACCCTATTTCAGACAGTACAATCTTTCAATTAAAGTAAATACTTTAAAAAACAATTTCTTAATATCCATATATAATATCATAGTGATTGATAAAAAAATTTTAGAGTGAAGTAAAGTTAGTTCATAAACTGAACATTCCTTCAAATTTTTTCATTGTTTTGTAAAAATTTGGTCTTAACAAGATACAGCTCTTTCCCATCTCTCGATCCCTAATCCGAGACTATCTCTGAATTTCGGATTTTTGATTAAGTCCAGCGGGTTAAAACAGTCTTTGACATACGCTTTGTTTGGAGCTTACTTGAATCTTACGGATATATACTCAATCGTAAAATATTTTTAAATATCCATTACACATGGCGTTGTCAATTCGTTGCTTGTTCTGAATCAAAAGCTCAAACAGCTTTTCTGACAGAACTCCATTCAATAGCTCCTCGATTCCGTTGGTTAACAAAACTCTGGCCCACTGTGTGCCCCAGAGAATTGAAAACGAAAATTAAGTTGCTTGTGAAACGTATGATGTAGTTTTCGGCACACTGTTAGAATTTCCATGCTAAGGTAAAATTACCGGCAAAGTCGGTCAATCCAATTAACCGTAGAGTTTACGGTTAAAAACATTTCTTAAACTTTACGGGTTTGAAACTGCCTACAACGAGTATGATTAAAAACCGTGACTACAAAGCTTCGCACTCTTGTAACCAGTTACAACTAGCATGTTTTCAAAACCGTAGAATTGAAATTTAATTGGGTATTGGAATTAGGTTATATTAAGTTTTTCGCCAGGCAATGGACATTGGAATTAGATTGTGGTTGTTTGAGTGTTTTGGTTAAATATGATTAAATAACAATGAAATTGTTATTTAAACAAATTCCGAGAAGTTTCTAACAGTGTATCTTGTGCCATTTGTATGACCATACTTTTGAAAACAGCGTTCGTTATAACACTTAACGTATACTTATGATTATAAAGTAACTTATTAATGTAACAAAATTGTTTTCATAATTTTGAGAGTACTTTTTCTTAGCTGAACTGCTACATTATTAATAAATCTAAATCCTATTTAGTTTTAAAAATTCCCTCTATGCATAAAAGAATTATTTTAAAGGGAGTTTTTTTTCAACTTCCATAGTAACTGTTGATTGAAAATTAAAATTCATAGAAATCATAAAGACTAACAATTCATAGAAACTGGAATGAAGACTGACATAAATTTCCCGAAACATTCCTTTAAACAGGAAATAGATTTGTTGTTTACGAAAAGCACTTAAAAAGAAAATGAACAGCTTCTGCTTGTATCAACAAAGATAACATCAAAGCCATGAGGCAGTACCAGTATTTCAATACGTTAGCTTTGCTCTTTGCTAACAAGATAAAAGATGAAAAGCTATTTCCTGCAGTATAAAGTAAAATAAAACAGCGAAATAATCGACGGATTCAATGCTACGTCGAAGTTAATCTTACAGGGGAAAAAATTGCGAAAGATAAAAGATATTTGTTTTTATTAAGTATGATAAGAATAGAATATGGGAATATAAATGTCAATATTGCGGACTATTATGCAAACAGAATTTGCATACACTCGCACAATACAAAAAAGCGCTACATTTAATTAACATTGTTGAAACATTGATGCATGGTAACTGATGATGATAATTTATGAAGCATTGATTATGACTCCTGGAAAAATCATGACTGTAATTGTTAGAATACGGTTTCTATTGTTTACTGTTCAATTAAGTTAACGTAAGAGGCGAACTTTTCCATTAAAAATTAGTTAACCTGGGTTATGTATTTGCATATAGTACGCATATTACCAGGAAAGAGCATATTAACCAGAAGAGTACGCTTGAAAAACAGACCCTAAGAGTACTCAGAACCTAAATTTTCTTTCTTTCAAAATAATATTCAAATTCTAGGTAATTTATATTTGTTTTAACACTTGGATTCGATGCAAAATGTATTAAAACGAATTTAAATTTGGTTATTTCTTCGTATAACTTTAAACAAAAGAAAAGAAATTCAGACTATCACCATTTATGTTTACAGCTTGCCAGTAAATCTTTCTACAAATCTTGCTTGATAAATTTCTTTTATTTGTACACATTTTACAGACTGTATAATACATTTTCTTTAACCTGTATCATACATTCTTTTTACTAAAATACTTTTCCTGATCGGCCTCAATTACAATTTGTCAGAGTTGATATTTTTTTCTTATCACTTATATTCGCAAACCCTTGTTAAAATTTTTAACTTTAGTTTTACAAAGAATCTGAAGCTATAACGGATATGACTTCGCTCCTGTAATACTTATCACTTTAATGGTTTCATAGTGGATTTGGGAATTGGAATATGGTTTCAAATGTGCGTTTTGATTAATATTTCGATCTTTTGGCAGAATCTATTGCTTTGCGAATTAACTGTGCAACAGTATTTTCATCCATACCATAACTTCTATTCCTAATTGCTATGGTGTTGCGGTTGCCTCATTACTATAGTGTTATTTTCATATTTCGCGGACATTGTACACTTTTACTTAAATTATCTAGACCTCGCCAGGACATGCTATTTGGATTCCACGGCCTCATGAACTTAACTATTTTTTATATCTTGTAAAACATATGCTAAGCACTTTCAGATCTGATACAATTTGAAAGTATTTATTTTTCTAGGGCCGGGATAGCCTGGTTGGCAGAGTTGGCCGTTGATTACAGTAATCGATTACAACTGTAATTGATTACAGATAATTAAAGCTATATAATCAATTACTTGTAATCACGATTACAAGTAATTGATTACTTGTAATCGTGATTACAACTTTCAAAAATTTTTGATTACAGCTGTTATCATGATTACAATTTTGATTACAGTAATCAATTACTTGTAATCAAGATTCAAAGTAATTGCGATTACAAGTAATCACAACAAAAACGATTACGAGTAATTAACAAGTAATCAAAATATATGATTACATGTAATCATGATTACATGTAATCATGATTGCATGTAATTTTATATTTTGATTACTTGTAATCATAATTACTTGTAATCGTTTTTGTTGTGATTACTTGTAATCGCAATTACTTGGAATCACGATTACAAGTAATTGATTACTGTAATCAATATTGTAATCAGCTGTAATCAAAAATTTTTGAAAATTGTAATCATGATTACAAGTAATTGATTACTGTAATCAAAAAATGTAATCGATTACATTTTTGGCCAACTCTGCTGGTTGGTAGGGCGGATGTCCAAGAGATCGTGAATTCGATCCCCCTAACAGAAGACTCCCTCTGTAGTAAATGGTGACTGGTACAATTTAAATCTGTCGGGTCAAAAAGTCCTCGATCCACAACAAATCATACCTCTGGGGGTGCTGAATTGAAGATTGATCGTTCTCTGGTTCAGATCAAAATTATGATCAGTGGATGAATGAATGGTTGTATGAATGGGTTAAATTATTAGTACACGAATTGCATTCCAATAACTAAGTTTTCTACTCTGTCATATTTTACAAGTGTATAAAACTAGCGAAATTACATTCTGATAAGATTATAATAAATAAAAGGATTTTTTTAATTTTTTAATTAATAAAATACAACTGCCCAGAAATTAATGTCATGCCTGTTACCATACATACATTTTCATTTTTATAACGTCGTAATCGGCATTCTTTAAGGTTAACTCTTGTATTCGAATAAAGAATGTGTTGTAAGAGGTAACAAAAGCCATTTCGAATTTCCTTTTATTTCAAAGAAGCAGAATCTTTTTCGTAGTAAACCTGTTTTTGCTATGTCATGCCTGTTACATTAATTTGTTGCATGAAGTATATTTTGTAGTTCTTTCGCCAATATAATTTAGTTAAGTGGGATTTTATTCTAAATAATATCGAACATTTTATACTTTATAGATTTTTCTTTAAAATGTTAAGTCTGTTTCCGCACTTAGTAACAGACATGACTTGTTATAGGGTTAAAACTTCGAAGAGATTGTCTCTTTTTAGAACAAAATTTATTCAAAATATTGAATTCATATTCATAATTGCCTCTAAAAATTCTCATTTTCGAACTTTTTAATCTAATTTAACGTCGTCTGCAAATATTATTATGATATTTTTTATATACTTATTTTAATGTTTCAAGATACAATTATAACCTTTGCAGCGACGGGACTTAAGTTTTAAATTGAGCTAATATTATCTCCATACAACATTGAGATGGGACAACTTATCAAATCGAAACTTATCTGCTCTTGTAATATGACTTTCCGTTTATGGTTATTAGTTGATAACACACGACTATTTGAAGTTGAGCATCATCTATAAGACTATTCACTCGTTGATATATCGTTCAAGTGCGCCAAAGATTCCTCAATTTTCTGCTTTCTAACGCAATCAATTTTGACAGTCGTGTGGACATGTCTACGCTAGCCCCATCACCATGTGTCAGCTCTAGCCCCACAAAGACGTGTGTTTATGTATGCCTATTGTTTTTTAATTGAAACTATTCAGAGCAAATGCTTTTTTTCCAAACTAGGCAAAAATCCATATAATTAACAACATGTTATCCCCTGTTGTTTGAATTCTAATAATAAAATAGGAAAGCACCTTAAATACCTTTTGCACCTTAAAAACCTTCCCTTACAAATTTCTACTAACAATTCACAATGTTAACTGCAACTGCACGTATAAAAGTACATCAACGTTTCTATGCTATTACATTCACAGAAAAAATTTGGCCAAGTATTAAAAACGTTATTCAAGATATCCACTTTAGAGATATGTCCACCTTAGCCCCCATCTCTCCTACTTGTCTATCATATTATCTACATTATATAGAAGTAAAAATGATCTTAAAATATAATATTTCATTAATATAAATATTTAAGCTTTATATTGTTGTAATAAATAAAATATATACTTTATTTATTCATTAACTTAACGTTTTGTCTCAGATGTCGAAGAGACCAGTGAGCGTTTTTATATATTTTTTCTGGTGCTGTAAATAAAACAAAAATATATTTTGGAATTTTTAAATTATTAAAAAAAGTCTATTAGTTACTAGGAAAAATCTGTTAAAACATAGGAATTATAATTGCACTAAAATATGAAATTCAAACAAGATAATTTGAAAAATATTTCTTTATTCACATTTAAAAAATTATCAATAATTTATTTTGTAAATTAAAGAAATTTCATTGATAAATAACTGTTTCTCTTAGATCTAAATAACTGCAAATAGGTGCAATTTTGTAAAACTATTGAGTGAAGATTATTTTACCCTTAACTCAGAAAAAGGTACCAGTGTTTCATACAAACATAAATTATCGAAATGCAATATTTTTCAATTCTTTTGACTAAATTAATACAAAATAATGCGAAAAATATGTTTAATAAAAAATTCTTCGTCAAAGGGTTTATTGACTTCATATGGGTATGAAAAGAATCATTACGCAATCGTAGCCAATATACAAATTAATTTTTAGTTCCTTCAAATTGAAAATTATCATGTATAAAAAGTACTCTTTATATTTTGCTTAGTTTTAGTTACGTCTTTCTATTTTTCAACCTTCTACTTCACTATTATATGTTTTGATAAGGGAAACTTTGGAAAAGCCGCAAAATGTAAGTGATACCTTAACTTCAAAGAATTACCGAGAGTCTACTCTGAAGTGTTCTTTTGGCATCATTAGTCACACTCAATCCATCTGATAGAATCCAAAAGCAGCCAAAGGAGCCTCATCAATCATAACTGTAAGGTTTTACGAATTGAAAAATGGGAAGGGTCTCATGATCTTCACTGGATTCAAGGACGTTCAACAAGATTTCCTGTGTATACAGTGGTTTCGTTTTCATTTAGGGTCAAACAATCATTTCTTTAAATAAATAACTGGATAGTACACAATGAATCTACTTGTTATTTGTGCAAAGTAACGTGAATGCTAAGTATTGAAATCTCATAATTGTAATTGAATTTTAAGTAATATTTTCAATGATATGTATTGAATAATCGAATTACTAATGAAGTTGTATTCTAGTTAGAAACGAACTTCCCTAAAACAGTCGCATTCCTTAAATTATTGATTTATTTATTTTATTTTTGTTTAATTCTACTAATGAAAAAAAAGTAACTTTACTAACATTTCTATTATTGATTTGCTTAGTTATTTGTGTAAATTTTTGTTTATTTGCACTAGTAAAAAAAGGATTAATTTTGCTAAAATGCCACTCTTCATTTATTTATTTGTTTTCGATTATTTATACTGTTCCAAAGAGTAGTAACTTTACTAACATTCGTATTATTCATTTGCTTAAATATTTATGCAATTCATTTTGTCTATTTATATTAATCAAAAAAAGAAGTAATTTTACTTAAACGCCCATATTCATTTATTTGTTTGTTTTTACGCGTCAAAAAAAGTAACTTTGCTAAGACATTCGAATTCATTTTCTTATTTGTTTGTTCAATTAAATATTTAATTTTGTTTATTAGTCCAAAGAAGAGTAACTTTTACTATAACAGCCCAATTAATTGCTTTCAATTGTAATCAAAAACCCGTTTATTTATTTATTAATTTTATTTTTGATCTGATCTTTGATACCAGTTAAAAGAGGAGAAATATAACTAAAACGTCCCGATTTATTTAATGATTTGTTTATTTTGTTTTCGAGTATTTATTGTAGTCAAAAAAGAAGTAATTCTAATAGCCTTCATATTCATTTATTTATTTATTTACTTTTCTGTGTCATTTATTTTAAATTATTTATGATATTCAGGAAGTTACTTACCTGAAATGTCCCTATACTTTTTTTTTTAATTTTTCTTCCTTTACATATGTATTTTATTTTTGTTTCTTAAACTAGTCAA
This sequence comes from Parasteatoda tepidariorum, assembly GCF_043381705.1. NCBI lineage: Eukaryota > Metazoa > Arthropoda > Arachnida > Araneae > Theridiidae > Parasteatoda > Parasteatoda tepidariorum. The sequence goes on along the minus strand of NC_092205.1, from coordinate 29,587,459 downwards.
AAAATAATTTTACTAAGGCATTCGCATTCATTTTCATATGTTTGTTGAATTATTTATTTTAATTTTGTTTACATTGTAAGGAATAATAACCTTTACTAAAGCGTACCTATCTAATTATTTATCGCTTTTTTATTTAATTATTTTATTTTTGTCTCTTTATGCTAATAAAAAAAAGAGTAAGTTTACTAAAACGTTCCTATACATTTATGTTCCGCCTATGTATTTTACTTTTGTTAATTTATTCCAGTGAAAAAAAGAGAAACTTTATTTAAACGTATTTAAGCATCCATATTCATTTAATTATTTATTTATTTATTTATCTTATTTCTGTTTATTTATAGTAGTCAAAAAATGAGTCTTATTATGTGTAATATTCAAACAAATTGGTTTGTAATAAAAAATTTAATGCACATTCAAATTAGAAAAATAAAAGAAAATTTATAAAGTTTAGAAACTTAGGAAAATTACTCGTTGGAAAGCGAAAAATTCCCACTTCCTTCTTATCCCTTAAAACTACAATTTTAGGTACTTTGAAAATAAAATTTTAATAAATATTTTTTAGTTCACAAGTAAATAAATACTGAAAAATAACTCATGTAGATTCCAGCGAATAAAAAAAAAAATTCATTTTCCTTGAGGAGAACATTATCACACTTTCTCTCTGAAACTTTAAATTTAAGTACCTTCAAAGTAATACTTATACTCATTTTAATTATAAATTTTTATACACATTTTTGTCTAATTTCAAATCAGTTTAATGTTAAAATATAACTTGACTAGATCGAATGATAAAAAAAATCAGACTCCTTGAAAACTACATTATTTTAACATCAAAAAAAATAAGTTATAAATGCCGAAAAAATAAAATTATATTAAACTCAATACTAACGATTCAATAACAATTCAAAATCATAAGTTATTGGTACGTTGAAAATTTTCATATTTTCAATTTTTAAGCTATTAAATACTATAATACAAATCATATGGATCCTGGTAAGGAAAAAAAATAGGTAATATTTTCTGGAGATTATATTACACTCTCCCCCACTCATGAAAAACATTAAGTTTTATGCACTTTCCAAATAAAATTTTTACCTTTATTTACTTTTTTTTAAATTTTTAATGAATTTAATGTTATAATTTAATTTGTATGAATCTCAGCAGGAAAAACTTAGTTTCCCTACTTTGTTCTTTAATTGAAATTAGTTTAAAAAATAACACTCCTCATTCTTTAAACTATGAATTCTTTGTTTTTAAATAAAGCTTTTACGCTGACTCTTACTTAAAATTTTAAGTAAATAAATATTAGAGCATAATTTATATGGATTTTAGTGAAGAAAAAAAACACATTCCCCTCCCACTTTAAAACCTTAAATTTTAAGTACTTTCCAAATAAAATTTCTATGAATAATTTTTCAATTATTCATCAATATAATGCTACAATTAAACTTATACTGAAAAAATAAAACTTGTATTTAATTTATATTTTAGCTTATAATGCGCAAAAATATTTTTTGGTTTATGCCTTAAACTTATGATTCCAGAGGTGAAGAGAGTATCATTTCCTTTTCAGAGAATATGAACAAGTTTTCCTTTCATTACAAGGATCTTTATGAGTTATTTTCCAACATTCATTTGCTTTTAAACCAAAAATAAAAGTGTTATTTATTAAGTAACTTTAAATTATATTTTTATGGAGAGAAGTGTTTCCTCCATGGGTGGAAACTTTTCGTTTTTCCACCGCTAAACCTTATATGAATATTTTCCTAAAGTTTGAAAACTGCATAATTTTTTCCATTCTTTATCATTTTCTTACTAATTTGAACATAACAATGTATTACCTTATGATATGCAAAAATCATTTTTTCAAAAAATGATAATTTTTTAACGACCCTAAAAATTATTTCATATTCCATTTATCACGTTAACCTGACTTAAGTATTTTTCAAGAAATAAAATTCCACTGTAAAATTCAGTATCATTTAAGAGCTAAAAATTAAATGTTTCGAAAAACAATTTTTTTTCAAACTTTTAAGGGAATTAGAACAATTGAATTTTTACATATAGAGAAAGAAGTCTATTTGTTCAAATTATAACAATACGTAATCTAAATTTTTCAAACCTCAAAATTTGTTTGAATGTTCCAAACGACCTTGAAACCTGGTTACCTGCTTTGAAATTCAAATTATTTCGATGCAAGTAATATGCATAATCCAAACGTTAAATCGCAACGTAAAATACGATAAACAAAATTTATGATGAAAAAAAGAAGAATAACAAGTTAAATTTCGCATATGTTAAGAGTTTGTTGCAAAGGAGGTAGCAACAATTCTAAATTTAAGTTAATGACTACTTTTTCTGATGTTTAGTTACAAATTTTAATTTTTTTTAATGTCATTTATTTGTTATAAGTAATTGTTCTAGTTTAAAATTATTCTAACTTTGAGAAGCAAAAGAATCGTATGAAAATATGAAAAATTAATAGTTAAATTATGAAAAAACTTTTGAACACCAAGTGGTTTAGAAACTGCCCTGCCTTTTACACAACTTTTCGGGGGCTTTTTCGTATGAAAGTTTATGGCTAATGCAGTTTATGACTAATTTATTTCATTTTATAAGTGTCATTGAGCAGCCGACCCAATTTTTTGGTATACAACTGCAAATGTTCAACTCCGTAGCTTTATAATTTCAAACTCAATCCAAAAGACAAGGGAACTCCTGAATCAAGAATTGGAAAAATTGGAGGACTTTTGATTCAACTAACACACATTTGCGTAACAAGAAGAAGAAAACCACGAAAACTTCCCATGGTTAGCCTAATGGCAAAAGGAATCTAACCCATGATCCGTCTATCACTGAGGATATCTTATGTCAACACTGTAGTCGGTGCCAGCCGGATGCGGAATTCGTACTGACCATTTGTGACTATTCGAGAGAAAAAACTGTTTTGAAAATAATATCATTTTTATGGATATATTAAGATATATAACACAATTATTTTACACAAATATGTTTGCACATATTTTATTATGCTTTATGATATCACTTATCTAAATCAAAATTAGGTGTTGCAGTCTTAAAAAAGAAATCAGATTACATAGGGGAATATTTTTTTCTGCTGCAAGAGATTTTTTAACAGATGGTAACCTTTTATGTATAACATTATATATAACGTTTGAAAACTTGCACATTTCGACAAAAAATAAACTAGAAAGGTCATTTAAAAAATTCTGAAGTTTTAGGTGTAAAACTAATTTTACATTCAAAAATCCAGAACTCGGATTAAGCAAGATCAAGTATTTGTATAAATGCAGCAAAACATTTGTTCCCCTGAGTTATCTGTATTGAAATTGTGTGTAATCGCAGTCTGACAAACATCTAAAAAAATTTCTTAAAAAATACATTTTTCATAGTTATCTATACCTCGAAAGTTTAGTTAGGACAATATTTAGTTATTTATTTTTGTACCCCGAAAATGTTTCTTATCAAAGTTGTCTTAAACTTTCTCCAAGAAATAAGAGCAAAAATCATTGTATTGCTGCCATTTATACTTAGAGTGATCAATCACTAGAGAAACTTGAACAACTTGTAAGAGACAAATAAATAAAAAAAAGTAAAACAATGGATCAAAATGTCAAAGTAATTTTGGCAAATGAAAACAACCATAGTTAAATAATATATAATACCATAACTATTCAATAAAATTATCTAATCTAAAATAATTATCAGGTTATCTGTTAATTTCTAAAATTTTTGAAGCAATAGAAAATTAATGACTTGCAAATTTTTGAGTTAAATTATTCTTACTTTAAAATATTAATTTAAAAAGCGAGGCAAAATTGCTGCATTTTCATTAAATAAGTTTCTTGTCAATAAGAATGGAATCTTGTAATCTGAATGAAATATTAATTTAAAAAGCGGAGCAATATTGCTGCATTTTCATTAAATCGCTTTCTTGTCTTTGAGAGTGAAATCCTGCAATCAGAATTTTGACTATCCTCTGCTAAAGCAGTCAAATCTCAACTAAAGATTAGAACTTGTTAATAATACGAGTTATAAGCAAAATTTGTCGTTATTTTATAACAAAATATAATCTATAGTTAATCGGCACTCCGATCACATTGCAAAAAATTCGGAATCAAATGATGGCGTAATATATCGGCACTTCGGGTGCATCATCAGTTAAATCCATTTTTGCCGTAAAATATTATACCGTAATTTTTAGAGTAATATTTATTGAATTAGAGTGACTCGGAATTTTTCGGTAATTATTACTGACGAAATTACGGTTTATCCGATTTTTTGTTCCGTAACATGTTTCAGTAAAAATTTATTTTACGGTTAAAAGTAATGAAACCCTGAATGACAGTACTTTTTTCACTGTAAAATTTAACAAAGCACCAGAGCTCAAAGGCTTGCTGGAACACTGCTTGTAATGATAATTTATATTACAATTGTTTTTTGACGAATAAAAGCAGATGTTATTACCATATCATCTTCAAAAATCATTAGTAATTAAACAAAATTATGATATGTTTCTTACTAGCTAATACTTTTCATTGAAAACCGAAGTTCTGCGTCGTATGAAAATACAAGTTTCAGTCTTTCTTTTCTGATTACTACATGCAAATCTGTAACGCTATTTTAATGCTAGATTTTGCAATCAGTCCATTACAATTACAATCAATGTAATCCATTACAAGTCCTCCACGAAGGCAAAATTTATCCCAATACTTGTTCCAGGAGTTCCCCTGTCTTCTGAATTGGGTTCACAAGTACAAAGTTACGGAGTTCAACATTGGTATTCGTAAACACAAAATTGGGTCATTTGTTCAACGATGGCAAGAAAATCAATCAATTTCGGATCATTCCCTAACTAACTGGAGTACTCAAATTCCAACTAGAGCTCTTTTCCAATCATTAAAAGAAAAATTTCTATCCTTTTTGTAAGAAGTCGAAATTCTTGCTGCTCTCTAGAGTAAATAAGCTAAGAAGCATAAAACTTAAAAGGCGAAAGTATCCGAATAAAATAAAAACCTTAAAAACCTGTTTTTAAAGTGGACTAAAAAGGAAAGAAAGATTTTCCTTTTTGCTAAATTTAAAATGTAAAGCATAAATTGCATTATTTTTACATTTATTTTTAACGCCACCATATAGTATTCCCCATGTTTTTGGAAAAAATTTACCCTACATTCTTGTTTAGATTTGATAAAAATACATTTATTTTCTCATTTTTTTAATGTACTTAAAAAACTTATTTTTCAATTTGCCTATTAGAAGTCTATTGTGAATAAAATTCTTTGCATGAAGTATATCTTTGACAATGTTTCTTAAACTTCTTAGTGGAAACTTCTTTTCCCTCAAAAAAATTGCCTGTAGTTGTAAAAGTATCGTTTTATGTTCGTAAATATTCAGGAAATTTTTGATGCAATCTTTTTCTTTCTTTTTTTCTTGAACTTACATCAAATCGACGGATTTATACAAAATAAAGTCTCAATAAAGTGCAGTTACAAAGCTGATAATTCAACGTATATTTATGTAAAAATTTTGCTTGAAAGTTAAAATTGTGAAAAACGTGAAGAAAAGAGGAATTAAGCTCTTCGTTTCAAATCACATTGCTTTTTTTACTGAAGAATTTTTTACTCTGCTTACCACTCAAGTTTCTGGTAACCTTAATAAGCCAAGAAATCAATTAATAAGCGTATCAAAGAATCAGCAAAACAATAAGATAGAAAATCTATGAATTCGCCGAAACATGGATTGATAAATATATAATGGATGGATTAATAGATGGATGAATAAATAAATTTATCAACGTAATAAGAAGCCAGTAAAAAACCAGAGAGCCAATGAATAAGCACACCAATAAATAAGTGAACATATGAATCAATAAAAAATTGTTTTATTATATAGACGAAACAAACAACTGCTGTTTTTTTTTCTTTCATAAATTTGTTCATTCTCCGCGTTGTGAATCGCTGATTCGCTAGCACATTGCTTCCCTAATTAATTGATTCCCCGTTTCTGTGCTTTTTTATTGAATTTTATTCTTAATTTTCTCATTCACTGATACACGAATTTATTGAACTGCATTTTTTTTTTACAGCAATCATGTTTTTGTCCAGTTGTAAACATCATAAATGCGAATTTATTATTAAGCACACTAGATTTTTCACTATTGCTTTTTCCTTTTTTTTAAATTTTTAATAAACAGTGTTATGCTATTAAAAATTTATTTAACATTAAAAAAATCCTTTATCCATAGGCAAATGAATAAAACACAAAATTATGGATAAAAAATTTTTCCTATATGAAGCAGTCGTTGGGGCTCATAAGATAGAGCTCTCGCCTCCCAATGAGGTTGCCCGGGTTCGAATCCCAGTGATTTCAAATCTATACAAATTTTGCCCCGGGATCGCTCCGACCACAATTCTGACAGTAAAATATCCTCAGTAGAAAAAGGATCATGGGTTGGAGTCCCTTTACGTCAGGCTAACCGTGGGAGATAAATGTGATTTCCTTCTCCTTTTAGCACAAATGCGGGTTAGTTCCTTCAAAAAGTTCTCCATAAGGTCAAATTTCTCTCAATACTTGATACAGCAGTTCCCTTGTTTTCTAAATTAGGTTCGAAATTGTAAGACTACGGAGTTGAACATTGGTGGTCGTAAACTGAATAAACTGAGTTGGATGTTCCACGATGGTTATAAAATAAAATAATCTATTGCACAGTACTTAAATAACAGTGAAAGTTGATTTTTGTATTATATCTGATTAACACAATAAGAAATATTCAACTATTTTAAAATAAATAGAATATTTCCAAAAGTTATCTTTGTTAGATTATTATGTGAATTTTATAAATTTTGCGAATGATTTGAATTTTATTAAAATCTTTTCAGTTGAGACAAATAAATCTTGGTACATCCAAACATATATTTCTTTAGAGTTCAGTTTATTTCTTACAGGGTATATTGACTCGCAATTTCATATTTATATTCCGTAGAAAAAAAGGATTTTTTTGTTATGATTTTTATTACTAAACACAAGTGCATTATTGGTAAGAGGGGGAAAAGTTGTAATAGGATCATATGATAAAAAAAAATCTAAAACCCAATTTCTAGTGCAAACATCATTGCGTTGTAAGGAAGCTTTTTATATCTCGAAAATTAAGCTTCCGGAATTTGTGCTAGAATAACACCTAAAAGAAAATTATAGCTGATCTCGGAGAATAAGATATAATCTTTTTCCAATTTTTTCCTGATATTTAAGATAATCAGATTACTTTCTTAAGCTTATTTATGTACCATAAGAAATGGAAATATATCAAGCAAATATTCGTATGTATTAGGATTTTTTATGCATATTGTATAAAAAAAAATATGAAAAAAAATTATCTATAAAAATCAAGTTATACTAAAAAAAATTTCCTTCCCGCTATTATGAGTGGTATTAAAATGAATAGTACAGTAAAATGATTGGTATTAAATTGTTTTAATCCGTTAAATTTTTTTGGACGGTATTATTTTTATATGGAATTTTTATGGTTTCTGTCAAAAAAAATATATTTATTTTAACTTAAATTAAAATAGATAGATTTTTCTATTCATAAATAATTGAATTCGTTTCCTAGGGAATTGCTTTTATTTCATTTTTCTTACATAAAAATAATGAAAGCAATTTCCAAGCCACACATTGAAAAAATCAAAAAAAAAATGCATAATAACTTCTACTTACGAAATACAAAACTGAAATGTATTAATTAGTGCGAAACTCGTGGTTAAAAATTATGTTAACACAAAAGCAGCATAGCAATGTTATCGAAAACAAAATTCTTAAACTAAAATAAAAATTTTAGGTTAGTTCAACTATATTGAAATAGTTATTTTACAAATTGAATGCTTCATGAATTAAACAAAGGTTTTATTTACATACGGAAAAAATTTCTGGTAAAATTACGGTACTGTATGGTAATGACATTTCTGGTAAGGATACCATAATTCTGGTAATAGAAACCAAAATATACATTATTTAAGCCATTTATTGGTGATTTTTCCTTTCACATGGTATCGGTTTATTATAGTTCTTTAATAAGAACTAAATAAATCATTAATAAATTATGGTAATAAAAACCAAAATTATAGTTTACATTATTACATATTTAGCAAAAAATACAAAACTGAAAAGTAAAGTTTACCGAATAAGTTGTTTTTGAGCCATATTCCAAGCTATCTTGATAAAATTACCAAATTTTAAAACATTTACCGAATTTAATGCATATTTTAAAGCAATATTTAATTGTGAACTTTACCAAAATCGTTACCAAAGCGCTTCGGTAAAAATAACCACCCTGCAACTTTTGTTTTGTTCTCTTTAGTAAATTATACAAAAAAAGTACCCAAGTACCCATTTGTATTGCTGACATACTCTAGTGGCGCAAAGAGAAAACACAAGAGATGTAAGGTTCTAGACAGGACGAGGTATAGATAGTAAATTATGTAAACGTAATAGTAACATCGTGATAATAGAACAAAATTATATAAGTAATTTCATTATAATCATAGATGCCAACCCGGAAGTTATCCTCCTAACAATATTTAAAGTACAAATAACAAATAAAGTATGTATACCTCAACTGTCATTCGTATGCAAAAATAACAAATACATACTTAGGTAATTAAGCTGTTTAATTTTGCCAGCACTTCAAGACTTTACTCGACGATTATTGTCATTTAAATGCGTTAAATTGTCTATGCCGACCGGCCTGTGTAGGGGGCAGGGAATTGTCCTTGCATCAGAAAGGTCCTGGGCTCGAATCCCGGACGTTTCTTTTTCTCTCTGCGTGCTCTATGCCCTTTCTCCTTTGTGTGTGAATGTGACCCACCCTATTAACGGGTTGTGGCTGTGTGAATGGCGTGGCAGAAGTCGAATTCCTGGTCACAGATGGCGCCACTGAAAAACAGCAACAATCGCACCCCGACTGCCTAAACAGGCATACGACAAAAAAAAATTGTCTATGCATACTTACACTTAAAACTATTATCACTTATTATAAACTCATTAAATCAAAAATAAATTGTAAAACATAAAGTTGTTACGACTATAAATATTCAGAAAGAGTTCCATGTTCCAGCGAAAAAATTTCATCTCTGTGCACAATGGTTTACGGTAAAAATTACTGCACTTTTAAGTTATCATAAAAACGGAAAAATTGTTAAATTTCATCATATTCTAGTGCACTGTAAAAAAATTCTGAATAAAATTACGTCACTCAAGACGCCGGTACTTTTTACCATAATATCCCCTTTTTCCGGAATATGTTACGGAACAAAAAAAATCTGATATACCGTAATTTTCGTAGTAATAATTGCTTTAAAATCACTGAATCTCACTAATTTGATAAATATTACTGTAAAAAATACTATAAAACACTTTATGTTAAATTTTATTTTACTAAATAACATTTTATTTTACTCTAAATAAAGAACTTTTCGGTTTTTTCTCAGCACTGTAATAACACCGCCAATTTCTACAGCATTACGTAATTTTTTTTTAAAACAAATATAAAGCTAACCGCATTAAAATACACAGCTTTGCACTTCAATCAAAAAAGAAAAAATATTTATTCTAGTATAAAGCTTTTGTATTTATTTAACGAAAAGTACTAGTTTAGGTACTAGTACTAGTTTAGGTTTTAATGAAAATATTAAACAGAAACTAGCAATCTTGAATTGGTATTTTCACAAATGTTGGTTTTTAGTTCCCTGTAACCAAGCTCTGTTCTTTTGCTATTTCAATGGATGTTATGCATTAGTAATAGTATTTCCAGCAGTTTCAGGATGAAATAGTTTTTCTCATATTTTAAATATAGATCATTAAAAGTTTTCAGGAGAGTGAAACTCTTTTGAAACTTTTGTCTTGCGTATTTGAACGAACGTAATTGAAAAAGTTTGTATTGGTTTAGTGGAACTTTGATGGAATTTAGAACTATTTTTAATTGAACATTATTTACTTTTCTTATTATCTCTCATTCCTATTTGCTGTTTTTTTTTTACTGTTTAACTTATAAATTATTTTTTTTTCTTCTGAGAAACTCATCAAAACAATTCTGCACGCATTCATTAACGAGATTATCTTTAAAAAAATATTTTATTTCATTCTTATTTTGCTGTTTTCTTTTTTTTTTTTTTTTTTTTAAGAAGGAGGGAGAAAAGAATCTTCATATGGTTGCAGTACCTTACTTGTGGATGAATATTTCATAGAAATCGTAACAGTTTGTTAAGAATTCAAATAATTTAACACTTGAAATAAGTAATTTAGAAAAATTCAGCCTGGAATAATAACCAAGAATAATAACTAACAAATCAGAATCTCCACCCCTATTCTTCGTTTCAAACTGAACTAAACTATTTAAGATGAACAAAGAATCTTAACATAAACTTATTAGGCTGGGTGGCGCAGTTGGTTTGTCGTCGGCCTTCTGAGCTCAAGTCTGCGGGTTCGATCCCCGGCCCAGACTCCGGATTTTCGGGATGCAGAAAATCCTCAGCGGCCATGTCATATGATTATGCGGCATGTAAAAGATCCCTGGAGTGCCTTATTGGCTCTTGGCATTTCCGGCAAAATTAAATTCCTAGTGCACTTTAGCGTCCAAATAGAGTCTCGGTGCTGCCATCTAGTGTAGCAGAAATTTGACGTCCAAATTAACATGACCAACGGTATCTCACCCATTGTGGTGGTCCTGAAAGAGTGGATACCACCTCTGGAGAACGCACTAGGTCTGCTCATCGGCAAGACCGATGGTGCAGCTCATTGGAAATAAAAAACTTATTAGACTTCATACTTGGAAATAAAAGCAGTATTTTCTTTAATGGGAATAGCGTTAGTTAAATATATCAATAGGACAATAAAGATACACCATATTGGTTACTTAAACAAAACTATTTTCTAAGGGAAGAAAAAACGTTTTCCCCTACCAAAACAAAAGTGATACCACTACCAATCCAAATTCGTAAGACCTTCAATAGTTTGCTCCCTCCCACCATGGCTTACCAGTTACTTCTACTAAGAAATATTTCCAGGAGAACATTTGAGGAAGCAAGCTGTCAAAACTCACTAGCAAACTGAGATAATTCATGCAGCAGGGTGTCAAAGTGGATAGTACATAGATGTCAAGATAATTATAGTCTTCAAATAGTTAAAGTTTGAATGAACTATATTTTTCTAAAGAATATTCATTAGTTTACAGTATTTAGATTCGCATTTTCCTTCCATTCTCAAACTTTTTCTTTAGAACCTTTAGAGAGGAGCAATTTTCTTCCTTTTCAATACCGCAAGAATACACGTCGTCACAATTCTGTACTGTCATTGAGTATTCAAAGGGGCCACCCTCTCCCTTTAAGGAAATTTCAATCCTTGAAGGTGTTTAATTCTTAATTTCAATCCGTCCTTAAATTCAACAAAAAAGTAACTATTTCTTTCGACGTTTTGGTTACAAATACTTGTACACCCCCCTTAAAAAAACATTTCAAACATTTAGTAAAACATATAAAACTGAAATGTGAATTTACCCGAATGAATGTCTTTTCATGCCATGCTGTAAGAAATGATGATTAAATTATCAAATTTTTCCACATTTACTGAATTTTATCCCATATTATAGCACTATATTTTATGGTTAATTTAATCATATCCTACCTGTTTCGGTTGAAATTTAAGCTTTTTGGAGTTCCCATAGAGTCAAAAACACGGTGAATTCAGCCATGTTCTGGTAGTTTTAACATACTTTTTTTTCTCAGTGTGCCTTCTTTTAGAGGAAATTTGTTTGAATGTTAATTAAGACACGATCAAGTTGGCGATTTTCAAGTATGATAAGATAAATTTAAACTGAATTTAAAATTAATACGATTTTAACTCAAAGAATTTAATAACGGCGATTAGGAGGGTCTGCTGGGAATTACAATAAAACAATGGAGATGCAGGTGCCAAATAAAGAAATCGGTCCTATGATAAGAACTTATATTCAGTGCTATACTATAATAGGAAACGTATATTCAATACTTCCAATTAAATACTTAGTAACTTTTGAAAAATCTGAGTAGTTCACCCAAAAGATTTTTTTTTTTTTTGCTTTTTTGAAGCTTAAAGAATATTTTTAGATTTTTGACTTTTCAAAATTTATTATAAAGCTTTATTACTGCAATAAAAAATGTTGAGAAAAAACTTATTTCAACTCAAAACTAATGTATAAAACTTGTTCTAAGCTCCATTGACTAAAAACTGTTCTTTATATATTAAATATTAAAATCCTTTTATCTTCCAAAAATAAATGGAATATTTCTTTTCAGAAAAACTATATAAAAGAGAGTATTTTTATTATTCATGATTAACATAGTTTATTCTTTTAACTATTTGAAGAATATTAAAATAGTTTTTAACATAATATTCACATAAAATCTTCAGTCTGAATCTGATGTAAAGGAAATAAGTTAAATTTGTCTTTTGCAAAAAGCTAAATATGCTCTGTTTGCGTAAAAAACAATATTATTTTTTTAAAAAAAACTTTAATTTTTCTAGAATGCAGTTCTTTCGCTCTAAAAACTACTTTTTTCAAACATTGAAATACTTTGTATAACCATTTCAATAAATGTCTATTATTATCCCAAGTTTTTTCAATTTAAAAAGTAGCAAAAAGTTAAGGGTTTAACTTATTTATAATTTGTTTAACCATTTATGAAAAGATATTTCAATGAAAAACTGACAAAAAAAACTTTTAAAAAACTGATTCTTAATAATTAGAAAATTTTCATACAATTTAATCAAAGCAGTAAGTTTTATAAACTATTTAAATATATATCCATTTTTAAAATAAAACAAGCAAAATGATGAGGCTTAAATTAGGAATGGTACATAAAATATGAAACGTTTCTGATCAAAATAAAAATGTCCATTTTTTTGTTTATTATCATTTGTTTTTATTATTGCGTATTTTTTATACATTGCACACTATTTATTTATTATTTCAATTATTATTTATCTTTCATTTATAATTAATTTTCATCACATATCAAAAGGCCGGGATAGCCTGGTCGGTAGGGCCCATGTCCGAGAGTTCGTGGTTTCGAACCCCGCCGGCCGAAGATGCCCCTTGTAGTAAATAGTGACTGATGCACGTTAAATCTGTCGAGTCGCAAAGTCCTATATGTTCCCATAACAAATCAAAACCTGTGGGGGTACTGGATTGGAGATCGATAGTTCTGGTCAAAATTACGATCTGTAGATGAATGAATGGATGTATGAATGAGTTCGCTCTATGAACGGCTGAGACGAATGGGTGTGGCTGAAGTTGAATTCTTCGCCATAGACGATACTACTGCGAAAACAAGAACAATCGCACCCATATGCCTAAAAAGGCATACGCAACAACATCACATATCAAGTTCGAAGGGGGAATAATGTCCATGGAAGCTGATTCTCACAAAAAAATGGATTTCAAAGCAGATATGAAGCATTTTACACCAACTTGGCTTGTTTTCTGAGTAATAACTCTCGTCGAAAACCGATTTCCCTTTTATTGATTTGTCAAAACTGAGTAATCATAAAAATGCAAAAGACAGCGATTGTAATGTTTTATTTTTGTAAAAATAATGATGATCCGCTCTCAACCATTATTCTTCATTTTATTTGTCACATTTTCAAATTATTGATTCTTCTCCATAATCACGACGATAGTTCATCATTTATAAATTTAAATTGACTCCCTCATGGCCTATTCTTTTTTAAACACTCTCACTTTTGACGATTCAACGATCCTTGAGTTGCACTTTGTTAACTTAGAAAATCATTTCGTCACAAATCACGTGATTTGTGACGAAATACGAACTGTCAAATTTATGACAAAAATGTTTTTCAAACTCAAAACCTAATCATAGTGCATTGTAGGGGATTGTTAATTCTAGTGACAAAACTAAAATGAAAACTAAACAATCGAAAACAAAGTGACGAAACAGGTATCCCGAACTGTATAGTGGTCAAGGAGTTAGGAGTTACCAGGAAGATCAAGGATTCGATGCCCGCTTCGGACATAGGTGTAATTTATTTCTATTTACCCTCTGTTCTTCTAGTGTTACATTGATCCACCTACATGGTGCCGATGATAAAGTGATTATTAGAAAAGCTAGATACATTAGGCACTGCAAGGTTTTTATTTATATGAAAATAAAATGACGGAATATTTCTTTACTTTTGACGAAATTCGTTTTCCTGAAGAAATGATGATAGTTATTTCGTCATTTTGACGAAATGTTCACTCGGGGCACATACCAGAACACGAGAAAAGTTTCGTGAAATTTGAGTATCCATTTTTACAGTAAAAGGATCCATCGTTTTCTAAAATTACTGAAACTAAGTCTTCCCTCTTCATTATATCTTACAGACAATATGTTTTGCTTCTAATGGACCTTTCAAGAAAGTTTGAATTTTTTTTCTTGAGGGTAATAGAACAGAAGATCAAGGAAGAAGATGGTTTATGTTCATGAAAGCTAATTCTGAGAATAAACGGATTTCAAGGTTTGAGTATTTGTAACGATTTTCCACGTTGTTGATTTCTGAAAATGAAACAAATGGTGATTAAATCAGCATTTTTTGAAAAATGGATGTAAATCGTTCTCCTCTCTTGATCATCAAAGGAAATAAAAGGATAAAGTTAATGAATTTTTGATTTTACCTTCAAAATCTTATCACAAAAATATTTATTAAAAAGTGCTTCTCACAAATAAAAAAAATATTCATCAAATAACAATATTTCCTGTTTATTTAAAACCTATTTATTTAAAAATAATATTTCCTGTAGTATACTATTATTTATTCTGTTTATTTTGGCAATACTTTTATTTATTCGTTCGGGCTTTATCATTAAAATAAAAAAAAACTTTCTTTTTCATTCTATTTAAGACTACATGTGTTCCGTGATCTAATTAAATAAGCATAATATTGTGTCCATTAGGGTATTTAATAACTCATTGGCATCCAAATAATTTATTAAATACGCTCATGAGTTTTATGATGCTTCTAAAAGCCTCAAAAACCCGTAAGCGAAAAGGAATATCAATACGCAAATTCATTTAAATAAAGTACAGAATTCAAAAAGCAGAGAAAGACTAAAATAGTTTGTAAATTCCTTGTTTTGTTCATATATTTATTGTTTAATGTGTAACCATAAATATTATGATTATTTCAGTTTGATAGTGGAAAATACCACATTAAGTTTTCCCCTGTAATTTTGATATCAAGGCAAGCTTCCTGACTAATCCCGACTCCCTTAATAAATTCTCTTCAAAAAAATTTTTGTATTTACCTTAGTTATTATTTATATAAGGGTGCAAAAAATTAAATTATTTTAACTTAAAAAAAACAATTCCTAATTCTTTAGACTGGTATACAGAAGACTTATATAAGTACAAATAAAAGTATTGGCTCAATCTAATGACTAATCGCTTTTTGAATTGTTCGAGAGAAAAATAACACAATTTTCAAGTAGGCAACAGGGTATTTCTGGGTATTGCGGGCTTTAAAAGAGAAAATCCTAGAAATTTGTTAAGTACCTATCTAGAAACAGTATTGAAGAACAGTTTGACATACATACATTTCATTTCGACAAAATGTGACTGACCCCTTTATTGCCCCGAGTCCTTTAAATAAGAAATATTGTGTTAAAAAAAGATTATTGATATATATAAATATTTTTTAACTAATATACTAAAATAATTTGTGAAATAACTGTAGAAAATGCTAAAGTGGAAGTTTATTTATCTACAGGAAGCATATAAAATATGTACCGGAAAAACCAGCAACGATTTGAAAAACATGAATAAACTGATTAAATTAAAATACGTAAGAAAAGTATTTGTTGTTTTTTTTTCGTTTTTCATTTTAATATTTAGAAAAGTGAATTCTCAGTATTTACTTTTAAAATCTGTCAAAAATATTTGAAACATTATTTCAATAATAATTATTTTATTTTTTTGACGTATTTTTTCTTTTTTTCATTGAAGTAGGTTATAACGTTTTTTCTGAATTAAAAGATACAATTATAAACAAGAAATATGCTTTTGCTGAAAGATAAAAAAAAAAAAACTATCAAATTATTCCATATTTTGTTTCAAAATTAGAACTAAAGTATCTTAATCGAGAAATAGGATTCATAATTTAAATTGCAATAATTTTTTCTCATTTTCCGATACTTTTGCTCGAAGAAATTCACCTTCCCGCGTTAATTGGAAAAACTTATTCTTAGCAATTTGTTTTCTTCTTAACATTTCAATTAACTATTTTTATTTTATTTCAGGAGATGTTTATTGTGAGCCAGTATGGGACTCAGTTTTGTGCTGGCCTTCCATCCCAGCAGGTCAAACGGCGTGGAAATCCTGCCTGCAAGTACTTAAGTACGGAGATGCAGTCGCAGATGTAAAAAACTTAGTTATTCCACCAGGTAATTACCAACAATTCATAACATATTTTCAAAACTAATGTTGTAAATTGGCTTTATTGCTTTATGTCTTAAAAAATATATTTAAGACTTCCGAGCTCATTTTTTAAACTTAAAATAAGCATATTTACTTTTATATTTTAACAGTTATTCGTTTAAAAAATAATATTTTTAGGCTGATAGCTTATGCAATATCTCATTCAATAATAATTTGCTATTTTTATTTATGTAATAATAAACGTTTGAAATTATAACATTTTTAAATAAGCAACTATTAATGAGTTAATTTGTAGAAGCATTTCCGCAAACATATCCGTGGTACTTAACTTGATTTTGACTTGTCTGAAAATGTAAACTTGATCATATAAGAAATGCAAATTTTATTTTCTCTTGTTCCAATGATTTAACTGAAATACCATACAATATAAACTGCTAAAAAGAATTTGTATTTCAAGAATATTTTTTCATATTAATTTTATAACAAAACTTTTCAATGTAGCCCTTAGTTATAGAAGTTATTGACTTATACTATAAAAAATATTTAATAGGTGAATTTTTTCCCTCCTTCTATATTGTTTGAAATTTCTCGAAACAAATGGTTAAATAACAATTAATTTAATTGTTATTTTACCATATTCAAACAAAACAGTCAAATGACCATAAATAAGATTGTATTTAAACTGTTAACTGTGAGAAAAACCGTTTATTAACTGCTTTCACCTAATACGGTTAAACAACCAAAATTTGATCTCACCAACGACGATCATCTATTGAAACCACGTAGTTCCTTGCAGATGGGTACATATTACAGACGAAAGAACTAATCTGTCAATCTCATGACCGGCAAAAAAGGGCGCAATTCCCAGTGTTGACTCCACAATATTTCCGTTGACGCAATTATATTAATATCATGAGTCGGAGATACTCTCTTCAACGCATGAAGAGTTTCCAGCTTCCTGTACTCGCCAATTTGTGACCCTGTGCTATTAGAAGACGATACTTAACACATAGATGGTAGCACCATAAAACTACCAAACTATCTCCTATGTCCAGTTAAATTTTTTTTTTACGGTTTTAAAACCATGCTACTTGTAATGGTTAAAAAACGGCCTAGTTTTGTATTTATGGTTTATTAACTATATCAGTTGTAAACGGTTTCAAAGACGTGAAGGTAAAAATTGTGTTTTACAATTAACTTTAAGATTAATTGTGTGGACAAACTGATACTGGTTATTTTACCATAATTTTAGTATAAAAATTCGAACATTATAATTAAATGCTGGAAGTAATGGCCTATTGTTTCTTTAGTTGGATAAGACTATTGATGTGCATAATGACTATTAATGTGCAGATAAGACTATTCAAGTACATATTGTTTTTTTCTAGAAAATAAGATTGCATATTAATCATTTTTTCTTGCTATGAATGTTTCAAACGAAAGTCTACTTAGTCTGTGCAGGTAAATATAAATAAGAGCTCATACATTTGAGTTTTAAACTCTAGGGGTATCTGCTATCAGAGTTTACTTTTGATTTCAGAGTTATTTTAAATTCCTAATAACTTGAAAGCTACTTCATATTCAACTCAGGAAGCTAAAATGCTTTAAAAAGAAGTTTAGTTTTAAAATACTTCCATACTAACTTGAGAAGTTACAGGTTACGTTAGGTTACAAAAAAAACTACTAGTAGATGCCTTAGCTGGTACAAAATAAACGAATAAAATCAAAATCTTCTTTTTTTGTAAATGCTTAAGAGTTTGAATAGTCTGACGCACACAAACATAGATAAGTAGTTCTTAGTTAATTTAAGTAATCTTAGTTAATAACTAATTTTGTTGAACAGATATCGATCTTTTGGAGTCAATATTCGTAGATATAACCAAAGTGCTCTATTTCTCAAAATAATTTTTGTTTAGTTTTATTAAAGCACACAGTCGAATATGTTTATACCAAAAAATGTAGGAAATTTTAAAAAAATAAACAGTGGTGGCATATATTATTATTCTATAGAGAATGGAAGCATTTAAAAAAAAGATAAATAGTAAAGCTTATCTTTCCATTTATAGTGTCGATACCCCAAGCGCTTAAACCCAAATGTACGAGCTCTTATTTGCTGTATAAAAAATTGCTTTTTAATTAATTACGCTTAGAATGGATGTAATTTCATCTTATCAGCAAGAAGGTTAATGTATTTTTGATGACAAAGTGTTGCATAGGTATCCACATATAATTGAGATAATGGATTATTAATGCTCATGGAAAAACAGAAAAACTATTTTATGATTAAAAAATATTAAATAAAAACATGATTTCATTTGTCATTTTCTTGCTTCGTTTCTTATCAAAATGAAAGTCATTGTTTAAATTACTTTTCTATCAATAGGCGCATTGTTTACACATCTTTTTTTTTAATTATTGCACTCTCGTGTCTAATCAAATCGGTATTGTTGAAAATAACAAATGGTTTTTTTAAGAGTTAGTGTCGATTCATGACAATGGCATTCAGAATAATTATTATTATTGATCCGTGACAGAGAAAATAAAAATCTTGATCAAAAATACATTTACTCCTGGTTCTAAGAAGAAGAAAATGATAAAATCTACTGAAACTGTGTAATTATAAATCGTGTTATGTGAGAATTTCTCAAAAAGTTTCAGGATATATTTTTTAAGAAATTTTAATCCTAACTCTTTCCTTTTTTTCTTGAAGTCTTCACTTAAAAACATTTTAGAATTTTTTCTTCCCATTTGAAACCTTTTACACACAGACCTTATTAGATCTCGTAAGATCACATTAATACAAACAGAGAAATATTTTCTTCAGATAGCACTGTAATGCTTAGAAATCTTGTAAGATCACATTAATAATAGAAATAATAAACTTCTTTGGATTGAATATGAGATACGTCATTATCATATCCACCTTATTTTACAGTTTAAAAAAATTTAAGAAAATATTGGAAGCATTCTAATTTATTGAAAGAAATCAAATTTAATTCTTGTAAGAAAAAGCTATATTTGAATGAAAACTAAATACTTTTATTTTTCGTTTTGTAGGGCAATTAAAGTAATAAAAATTTAATTAAATATTTTTGTAAATCCGATGGATTTAAAATCCCTTTCTTTGACATTTCAAAAATATATTTGATACACATCGCGTTTCTCTTGATATTTCATACAATCATTAATTGTATATAAGAAATTCAAAATTTTTACAGTTATATACTTAGTTCTATTTATCATTAAAATGTTAGGTAAAATTACTTTTATTGAATTTGAATAATGGCATATTTGAAAAAACTCCAACTTTTCGATTGGAAAACAATACTGTGAAAATTACATGCTTATTTACTATATAAATGGTATTATTTCTTAAACATCATGAAAATTTAAAAAAGAAGCAGTCAAAGAACATTTAAACCTGTAAATAACTACATAAGCTTAAAGAATGACTGCAGTACAAACTATGTAACTGAGTCAATTTATAGTTGAAAACTATATCTCACAAATTGAAGAAATATATTTCAAAATATTATACAATAGTAGAAATACATAATAAAAATGCATGTTCATCAATGAAAGTGCTTGTACAAAATAAAAATATTAAGTATGTATTACACCATATTTAAATACTTTTTTGTTAAACTATTTTCCAAGACTTGTTATCAGATTTTATAAGACTATCAGATTGTGTGACAGAATTGTAGAGCGATTATTGGGCTCGTTTGCTAAATAGGCTTCCAATTTTTTTTTCTTATAGCGTCTGAGTACTCAATTATTCGCTCGCATTTTATACTATATTTCCAAATTAATTGAGTGAATCAATATGTTGCGTTAAGTAAAATGCTTGTGACGAAACTCATATATCACAATTTGATGAAAATGTTCACTCAGAGAATTTATCAGAAAACGGCTTCGTAAATAAGGAAGAAAAATTTGTAAGTTCTGAGTTCAATTTTTTTACAATACTATAAATAACTGTTTTACTTGAAAGATACACAGCTCAAAACGATTAAAGAATATTGTGAATCCTGTTTAAATAACGGAATGAGCAATTTCTTGTTTTTTTTTCCTTCTTTTTTTTTCTTCTTTTTTTTAGAATAGAATGGACAAAGATAGTTTCTTCAAAAAAAAATTTATTTTCAAACTTCGCAGTATGGAAATTTTGAGTTTGACGTCGTAGACGACGCCTTATAGCAGCAGCGAATTTGATTTGGCTTTCAACTTAATGTAAGACAAAGCGGAAAAGAATGATCGACATTCAGTATGTGCTTTGTTTCGATTAGTGCCATGTCTCAACGAAGTCATTTAACTGAATCAGAAGTTTGGAGAATCGTTAGCCGATTAGAGGGTGGCCAAGCACAAGCCGAAGTAGCAGAAGCCATTGGAGTTTCACGAAGTGTGATTTTTATGATCTGGAACATTTTTTGGCGACTGGAAATGAAGGCCAAAGATCAGGGCAAGAGTATCTACGTACAACAACGCCCAATTAAGACCATTATTTAACGCCATAGCTCGGAGACGCAGAAATATGAATGCCACTCTTCTTCAACAACACCTTCGTTTGGCTACTGGCACCACAGTTTCGACACAAACTGGCCGAGACCGCATTTACGCTGTAGGTCTGTATGCTCGGCGACCAAATGTGTTTGTCACATTAACAGCAAAGCACCGTCGCGCCTCAGGGTGTGGGCAATAGCCCAATAGAACTGGAGGAGAAATGGATTAAGCAATATTCTTTTCTCTGACGAGTTACTTTGATAAAAGGCGTATTTTCATCAGGAGGGAACGTGTCACTAGAAACAATCCTGTGATCGTGAACGAAAGTGTAAGATATGGCGGTGGAGACGGATGTTTTATGCTGTCATCTCCACTGATGAGCTTATCAATCATTCAGAATAGTGATCTGACCGGTCGCCTATATAGGGATGAGATCCTGAGACCTATTGTTGCTATTTCTGGACGACAACTGCAGGCCAAATAGTGCTAACTTGGTAAATGATTTCCTTTTTGTGGAAGGAATCATACGAATGGTTTGGCCAACGTGTTCTCTGGACATGAACCCAATCAAACATGTTTGGGCATTCTATTTCGACGAATTGCTGGACGCCTACCACCCCGACTAACTCTCCAGGAACTGAAGAGAGCTGTCTGAAGGAATAGAACCGAATACTCCAGCCCCTCATTAATAACCTCATTGACTCGATGCCTCAAAAGTGTTAAAAGTTGCTGTCCGTCCGGGGAAACCATAAGCCCCTACTAAAAATGATTTTCGTTCAAGGAAACGCCTTTTTTTACCACGTTTATATCAACTTGCCTTCGTGTATGTCTGTTCGGGTGGATTTTTTTAATAGATTTTAAACTAACTTCCCGACTAGCTACAGACTTCAAATTTGGCACATAGTTCAGAATTGGATGACAATGCATGAAAATGAAGAGAAGAAAGACATGCAAAGTAAAATAAAATTACAATGAAAGAAAAATTAATATTTTTGATATTGTCTATTGTTGTCGATTCGATTATTTCAAATTAGTGACACATGTCAGTTGAAAAGTTTTGTGTACAGTGAGTGAAAAAATTGAGATTTTGGAAGTGAG
The DNA here is from genome assembly GCF_043381705.1 of Parasteatoda tepidariorum. Taxonomy (NCBI): domain Eukaryota; kingdom Metazoa; phylum Arthropoda; class Arachnida; order Araneae; family Theridiidae; genus Parasteatoda; species Parasteatoda tepidariorum. The sequence goes on along the minus strand of NC_092205.1, from coordinate 29,565,380 downwards.
TACAAAAAAAAAATTTTTTTTTTTAAAACCACGTTTTTGTAGTGGAGAATAATAATTAAAAAACAAAAATTTGAAAAACGAAAAGCGTGGGGTGCAAATACATAACAGTATATATACACATGCATATACACATTTTCTTACTCATACACATGCACAACCACTTACACATCCACAGTCAGATACAATTACAGATATACATACACATATTCTCATGAACACACATACTGTTACTGTTATGTATTTCATGCGCCCCAGGTGTTTCGTTTTTCAAATTTTTGTTTTTTAATTATTATTCTCCAGTACAAAAACGTGGTTTTTAAAAATACTATTTTTACTTTGATTTTTTTTTATTATTTTTTTTAGCTGTGTTCTTTTGCTTTTGTACTCAAATGCTCAATAAAACGTTTTTTTTTCTTCTGCGAAACAAATGTCATTTTTATCTCATATCGCGTACTATGTCTGTCGATAATGTATCAATCATTCAAACAATTCTCCAGGTACAAGATCAACCCACAACCTCAGTATCCTTTAATTGTTTTGAGCAGTGTTTTTAGTAAAAAAATGCGAAAATTTATTTCAGATTTTTGAAAATTTATTCAAACCAACAAATATTATTATATTATTATTTCTCTTAAATTTGAATGTTTTACTTATAGAAGCCAAAGCTTATCGAATTTGTGATAAAAATGGAAACTGGCTTTGGGGAAATTGGACTAATTACAACGAATGTCTCAATTTCACTACAACGGTAAGTGCCATCAGTGTTTGTGCTTAAATAAAAATAATGCTGACATTATAAAAAAAAAATTTCTTAGAAACTACACTAAAGGCTAAGATAAATCTTCTAGAGAAACAAAAGTTTTAATTGACTAACATTGTAGAAAACTTTGTAGTTTACTCTTTGATTTTATCGTTTGTAGTCAAATTTAATAATAAATGGAAATAATAAAACATTATAAATTTTTTTTAAATTTGAATTACTTCTGGTTACAATAATTTAACAAAGGTATATGAGAAAAAATTCCTCCTTTCTTAACTATTTTTCCTAATATCGCCAAACTGGAAAGCTGCGTTCTGAAACCGAATTCCGCAAAAAAGATAGCATAGCAGAATCATTCACACCGTGTGCAAAAAATTCTCGTATGTGAATTCGGAGATGCGAATGAGAAATTGATTGATAAAATATATTTACCCAGGAAAAAAATCAACCAGGTTTGCATTAGGTGATTTTTTAATACTATTTCCTGAAATTTCATTTAGTTTCATTTTTATTTTGTTCTATCTTATTCAGAAAATTTTTCGAAAATCTGTCGCCACGCTAAATAAAAATTCCCAGTTTAAGCACCTTATGTCGAGTTTAATAGAACTAAACTCGACACAAAGCTATAATTTTTTACAAATTGTACTGTCTTTCAGAAAAAAAAGTTTTAGGATTTAGAACAGATGAAAATATCAAGTATATAAAAAATTTTAAATATTTCCAAATTGGCGACATTTTCCCATATGGATAAAAATTATTAGAATGTTTTGCTTAAGAATGTTATTTCATGAGAAGAAAGAAACCTCACTTTACAGCTGATGACGAACGTAAGTAATACAATACAAAAATGCTCTGTGTGACAGTTAGTGTTGTTGTGATTCTGCATTTGACTATAGGAGATGTATGTGAAAATGAATTTAGATTGTTTATCCTTTAAAAATATAATCTCATTTTATTGTGTGAGAAAAACCTTATTTCCAAGTAAACTAAACTATGTAGTATACAGGGGCCTTCGTAAAGCCTGACCTCAATATAATGTTTGCTAGAATCTTTATCAAAAGTAAAGGCAAAAAAATAGATGCATTGTATATCAAAAATTATTATTTAAGCGAGGGAAAAACAAAAACACTAATAAATCATAATTAAGGAATGCTGATCTACAGATTAAAAACCTGATTGGTTGCAGTTTTAAGCTTGTAGGTTTTCCTAAAATTTTCTTTTAGTTTCTCTGTCCTTCAATTAAACATGTTTTGAATGTTTCGTACAGTAACTTTTCTCAACTGTGATAGCGTTCATTTTTTTCCTCGCTTAAAATTTAATATGGAATCCCAAAAAGTACTTTCAAAAATATTTATAAGGATATTCCAAAGACGCTTGATAAGGATATTTTTAACGGTGGTCTTTACAGAACAAGCTGCATACAAAAGAAAAAATATAAGAAAAGGACATCATGTGTAGAAAATTGTTCTTTCAGAACTTATATAAAAGAATACACGTCTTTTTCGAATGGTATAACCGCAGATGTAGTGTAAGGGGGGTACACTTTTTGTTCTTAGGAAACTGTTCGTTTTTTTAAGTTTCTATATATATGCACATTTATTTTTTATTTGTATGTAAAACTTAAAATAAGATAACAGTTTTTTAATATCAAAAAGAGTGTCCCCCCTCATGCTGCGTCTAATACTATTTAGTCCATTCAAATTACAACATAATTGGTAGATTCCGAACATAAAATCGAAAGATATTTTTACTGTATTTACGCACCACATAAAAAGTCTTTTTCCATTTATTGTCTTACATCAGAGAAATATAGTTCATCAATATTTTTTTTCTACTCAAAGAACAAAATAACGACTTACCCCAGCAGGAAGTTTAATCAAAATACCATTTAATCTGAAAATATATAATTTTAATTTCTGGTCAATGAGTTGCAATTGATGTTTAAAACTTGTTATTTAATGAATACGGTTGATGAAATATCTTGATTCAGATGTACAGATCAATAAACAAGTAATTACGGATATTCATGTTCTGCTAGATAATCTTCTCTACTATTTTCTAAGTTGAACAAAAGTTCTCCTTTAACTTCTTAACTAAAAATATGCTTTTGCAAGAACGGTAAACAACAACAAAGGCAGAAGACTAAGTTGTTTCAAACAGGCTCAGAAAAACAAACAACAAGTTGAGAGAGTTTTGTTCAAAATTTCCATGTTTTTTATAAAAACATATTTTCAAAAGTTTCAATTTTTTTTCTTCTTTTGATTTGAAAATCAAAATGTGATATTTGATATCCAATAGAAAGTAAACATGTTCATGGATGAAAGGATATTTCTAAGCAATATTTTCAATATATTATTAAAATCAAGCATAGTTGAAAAATTATTCATAAAGATTCGATGTCACGCGTTTTTAACAGTCAAAAAAAGTTCAGCTTGTTTATGCACATAATAACATAATTTTTAAACATAAATAAAAAGATAAAAGATATTTTCATCTTTTGCTGTCCTTATTATACCAGTTGATTGAACGTTAAATTTAATTCAGCAAATTTTCCTTATTAAGATTTCAAAGATGATGCGAAATATTTAGAATCAACTATTAATAGATTTTTAAAAAAATCTTTACTAGGATATCACAGCAGATTTTTTTTTTTAAATATAAACTGCATTTTAACATAAAATGAAAAATAAAAATGATGTCCCTGAGCAGTTTTAAGAACCAAATTGGCTCTTAATAGAACACAAACTTCATGAATCGAAAGAATTGATTCAACTATGCAAATTAACTATTGCTAACTAATTATTAAGTTACAAAATATGAATAAAAACGTACTTTTTTAGATAGATTTGAATTTATGTTATCCTTATACACTGAAGAGCCATTACATTACGACCACCCTGCTAATAACATTTAGGTCCACCTTTAGCCTCAAAACTGCTAGCACTAGCCGTGGCATTCATTCCACAAGGTGCTGATAGGTAGTCTTAGGTATCTGGTACCAAGCGCTCACCAACTGGTCCTTCAATTATCTCACATTGCGAGGGGGTAGCATAGCAGCACGAATTTGATTTTCCAAGTAGGACCACAAATGCTCTACTGGATTAAGCTCAGGTGAATTTGGGGGCCAAGACATGACTTGAAAGTCACTGGAATGATCCTCGAACCAATCCATGACGATTCGACCCTTATGTCATGGTGCATTATCCTGTTGGTAAACACAATCCCCCGCAGGAAAAACTGTTGCCATGAATGGGTGAACCTGGTCTGCAACCATGTTCAAGTAGCTTACAGATGTCAGGGATTGCTCTATGAGGATTCAATGGGTCCTAATGTGCCCCATGAAAACATTGTTCCTGGGCGAGAAGCCATGAAAACCTGGGCGAGCCCATTGTTATAGGAGGTGGTCATAATGTAATGGCTCTTCGGTGTATATTTTAGGGGGAGGGAGAGCTGACACATACTACACTATAAAAAAAATTTCGCGTATCTGAGCACCAAATATGGGGGTAACTACTTTACACCAAGGTGGTGCTCCTCGACGCCAAGAGAAAATGATAGTTTCTGGTATGGTGAGACACCTAAATTGTTCTTTTACGCAACTTATAAGCACTATATATAAAGTAGCCACCTTTATGTTTGTTATTTAGAAACACTAAAATTTATAATTACAGTAAGATGTGATATACATATGGAGAAGAAGTTACGTTTAAGATGTAATATAGTGTAAGTCAGTATATATTGTACAGTGTACAGTCAGTATATATTGTTTTTCAGTATATATTGTACAGTGGCGTGGAAGAAGGCAACTGTCCTTTGCTACTGTTATTCGAAGTAAATAAACTCTGGCAAAATTTAAAATGCGCCAACAGTGGTGTTTTTGAAAAAAAAATCAATGCATGTGATCTCGGTATAAGCTTTCTTTATTTATTGGAGTTTAAATTCAACTACACCCTTTAAAATGTGTGTAAACACTCAAATCAAACTAAGCTTGAAATAACACACGTTTTTTCGACATTTTCAACAGCAAATTTGGATGGGTACTACGCCACAGTTTTTGCAGTGTGGTAAAAACTGTCCCAATAATTTAGTCAGGTTGAAATTTTTGCAATATTTATATACTTGAATACATCTAAGCATCGGGTTAACCATATTCAAAAATATACATATATATATGAGTAAATTCCCCCAAAAAGTTCAAAGATACTTAACAAGATATCAAGAAAACTATTTGGCTGCAATTATGAAATTTATGTAATTTTATGCAAAAATAGTTTTTAATAATTATTTACTATTTTACTTATTGTGTGAAAAAGTTTTAAATTTATGAAATACAAATTTTTAAAAGGATTTTAAATTTAGAAATTTTAGTTTACGGATACAAAATGTGAGCAAATTACATTCTAATTTTTTTTTTAAAAAATTTCAAAAAATATATTATTACATTTTTATTTTTCAAGAGCACTCTTATCGATTGCATTGAAACTTTGTATTTATTCAAAATGTCATCGTTTAAAATTGTGCAAATGTTCGCATACCTTGAAAATCAAATTTTTTTAATATTATTAAATTTAATAATTAAAAATATCTGTTAAAATTATTTCGAGCATCGAATAATGTTTATGTAAACGAATTTTATAATTAGATGTGAAGGTTTTTGAACCATCGATTATGTTACTTTATTAGCATTGAAAGTTACTTAGATTTGTCAACATCTCTAGGAGGGAAAGTTAATACACTATTGGCCATTAAAATTGCTACACCAGGAAGGAATACAAATAACAGAGTGATATTTATCGGGCACATGCATTATAGTTGGAAGAACAAGTGATTAAATTTTCAGAATATTTGGAAGAATAGATCCTGAGAAATCAGTACTCAGAACAGCCTCCCCTAGCAGCAATAACATCAGTTATTCTCCTGGGCATCGAGTCGTACAGTGATTGGATAGCATGGACGGATACAGCATTCCATACTGCTTCAGCATTGTGCCACAATTCATCAACCATAGGGACTGAGGAGTGGTGGCGTGCCAGTCATTCGGCAATCATTGATCAGATGTTTTCAATTCGTGAGAGATCAGGAGAACGTGTTGGTCAGGGCAACAGGCGAACATGTTATGTGTAAAGGAAGGTCAGGAAACATGCTGTCGTGCATTGTCCTGCCGAAACGTAGCGTTACGAAGGCCTCGAAGATAAGGCAGAGCAACTGGTCCTAGCACCCATACAGCAGCCGTTACATCAGAAATATAACGGCTGCTGTTCAACGTTCCGGCAATGTGAACAAGAGGTGATTGAGACGTGTACCATTACTCCAGGTGACGGGCCAGTATGACGATTTCGAATGCAAGCTGCCAATGGGCGTTCTCCACGATGTAGCCAAACACGAATGAGGCCATCATGATGCTGTATACAGAACCTGGATTCGTCTGAACAGACGACCTTATGCCATTTCTGCGTCCAGGTTCGTCGTTGATCACACCATTGGAGGCGCTCCTGCGTATGATGCAACGTCATGGGTAGCCGAAGCCATGGTCACCGTGCTGACATTCCATGCTGCTGAAAACGTCGTCGAACTGTTCATGCAGACGCTTGTTGTCTTGCAAATCACCCCATTTGTTGACTTAGGTTTCGTAACGTAGCTGCAGGATCCCTTAAAGCCATGGGACAACATGTCTGTCTTCTCGGCTGCTAGTGATGGGGGGCAGCTGAGATCCTGCACGACGTTCCATATGACTGTCATGAATTCATCAATTCCATATTCTGCAAACAGTCGTGGTATCTCGACCAACACGAGCAAAAATATTTCGGTATGATAAACCACAATCTCGGTAAGCCACTATTCGACCCCCATCAAACTCAGACACGTGCTGGTGGGCATTTCTCCTTCTTAAACGAGGCATAACAAAAGCTTTTTTACCCAAGAGCAAAGCTCAAATTCAATTTATGTATGCGAAACTTACTGTCAAATCTCTACTTTTATGCACATTTTTAAGATTTCACTAAATTCTTTGAGGCCTTCTGGCTGGGGGCAGGGAATCTTTGGATCTTGGTGAGGTCGCTGCTCTGTGCGAGAGGCGCCTAAACTTCATCAACCAGGGTTTTCCCTGGAGTTGCTTCTTCCTGCCATGTCCATTTTTCCGACGTGTTGCCAAGCCTACCCTTTTGAATCCTCTTTTTCTTTTGCTGAGAGGTCATGTGCGCGCACTTAGAGTCTATAGTATTCTCCGGAGACCCCCTGACCGGAGCGGGATGGGTTTAAGCTTTGATTCACATTGCAGGTGTCGCTACCGCCATAATAATAAGCTAATAATTTATAATAAGCTAATCATTTATCTATCGCAACATGCTTTATCCGTCTTGGAAATTTCATGTTCGTGGTGAGTCGCCTTCTTAGTGTAGCAATTTTAATGGCCAGTAGTGTATTATTGCGTAAACACTCATGACTATCATCCTGATTAAACAGTTCGAAATTTATTTTCCATTGGATACTAAAATAGTGTGATGGTCAAAACACCAACAGAAAAATGTGTATTTTTCGGAAAAGTATAATTACGTAATTTATTATTAATTAACTTCAATTAATTAGCATATTTGAAAGTCAACTCTTTGAACTAATTAATCCATGGAAATCCTATTGTTCAGAATTTTTTTTTGTTCATCACGTGTTGGAATTTTTGGTCAAATCGAATGAAAATTGAGTATTTTGTGAAAGTTTCATTTAAAGATTGTGAAGATCTTTCTTAATTAATCTCACGTCAGTACAAAAATTTCAATGTATTTTTCATGTATTTGAATTACAACTTATACAAAATGCTCCGCTATGACCACCCTCAATATTTTTTATAGAATCATCGTAGAAATGAAGGCAAAAAAATTTACTTCTGATCTTTTGCAAACTAGTATTTGAGCTAGGAAAGAAAACTCTATCAAAAAATAAAGAATCACTACTGAAGAAAGCAAAATTGAAAACATCAAAACCTACTCGTATACCCTAAAACAAAGAAAAAAAGATAAACGGTGATCATAAAAAACCTTTTCAAGTTTAGCAAGGTAATTTAATGAGTTTTGATGTTTTTAGTCTCGCCTTCTGCAGTAGTTCATTAAGTTTCATGGTTAGAATTGATTTCCCCCGATTAGATATTAAATTACGAGCCCTGAAATTTGGATTGAACGCTTTATTTCTGACAATGATTCTTAAAATATAAAGTAAGGATAGTCATTATGAAACACCCTATACATTTAAAAAGTTGTTGTTTTTAAAAGTATGCATATCATTCAAAATAGTAAGCAAGTTATGAGGACAAAGTGTGATCGGTAAAAAAAAAGGACAAAAATGAGAATTACATTTCTTGTAAAAATATTATTTCTATCACTTCATTTACCTCTAAAATACTTTTCTGAAAAAAACTGGACAAAAAAAAATTTACAGCGAACTCAGAGAAAGTAAATTCAAACATTTATTTCAATGAAGCAAAGAACTATCTAAAACTCGCACCCAGGCTTTCCAAATGGCACAATCAAATTTGCTTGCATATCGTTGGTTTAAGTCAGGACTTTTCTTATATATAATTGTGTTTCCTTTAGATACGGTTTCTAATCATTTCCTTTTTGTTTTCAGGACTTGCCAAAAGCACCTCTGACAGTCAGTCTCATTTTGTTAGTGTGTTCTCTTGTATCGCTATTTTTCTTGGCGCTTACAATATTCATATTTTTTTATTTCAAGTAAGTGTTTGCATTGCTTTAAAACAAAATAGCGTGTCTCTTAGTAATTAAATGTATAGGTTGTCTATAGAAAGAACTCCCCTCTCCACGAAGTCTAAAGCCATCTGCTGAAATAAGAAATAGTGTATTTCAAAGAGGAGAGATTCTCTCTCGCCTAATTCTCTTTTTCTCGCCAATCTGAGTCAAAACCTGCCTTAAATATTCACCTAACACCCCTAATTGAAATAGCTTCTCAACCGTAGTCACCGCCACTGCTCTAGATGAACGGTGAGAGGAGTTCTTCCCAAATACTTAACCATTATAAAAATCTTGTCTGTATAATTTACCTATCATTTTATGTCTTAATCTTACACGTGAAGTGCAATCATTTGTAATGAATTAATTAGCATTGCGATAAAATAACAGCGTCTCAATTTTTTTTTCTAGTTATAAAGTTATATGCAATTAAAATATGATTTTTTTTCTTTAAATGGTTATTTTTTATTGGCACTGAAAAAAACAGTGTTGATTTTTAAAATTTCATTATATTATGTAGGACTTTTTCCGAATTTTTTCATAAGTTTAAAATTCAGTTTCATAAATAACAAAAGATAAAAATTACTGTTACAAACTATTTTTTTTAAAAACTTTAAATGAATTTTTTTTATTATTTTTTGAATTATTAATTACTAAATGAACAAAAGGAAGACACAACTCAACAAGAAAAATTTTATTTTATATAGAATTTTAAATATCAAATAAAATTGCGTTTATGTATTTTTTGATTAATTGTTTCACAAATAAGTTCTTAGGAAATAAACTTAGAGAATTTTGCTAAAACTTACACTTTAAAAAGTGTTAATTTCGATGCACAAAGTAAATGTAAAAGAAAACCACTTGATATACTATTTCCTTATATTCATTCTATGCAACGGAAATTCATTTTAATTGATAATTGAGGCTAATTTATTTGATAAGTTATTACTTTGAACTATCTAACCAATTTAATTCATTTTTGAATTTAATAACACTTATTATAGTTAGTTTCAAAATTTTAATTGCTTCGAATTCTGTTTCCTTACCAGATCTCTTCAGTGTTCCAGACTTCGAGTACACAGAAATCTAATTGTTGCACTCATCATTCATTCGTTAATGTTGGTTATTATCTCATTACCTGTAGTAGGTGGCGCTAGCATACCATCGTACCGAGAACTCGTAAGTATTATTGGCACAATGGTTTTAATACCTATTAAATAATTTATGCACCACCTTAACAAAACAAATTTAAGTACACTATAAAGTCTAAAAATATTAAAAAGTATCTGGCTCACAAAAGCATGATTAAAAGAGACAAAACATACAACGAGATAAATTAAAAATAAAAGCACGAGACAATTTTTGGTTCCCTGTTGGATTCCGTGGTAGCATGTTGCATTTGAAGAAGAGCCTCAGAGCTCAAATAAATCTTGATAGGCTAAATTAAGCCTTACCTGTTGAAACGCAGTGCTATAAGCGAAAGCAGAGAGCACGCCGCACTTTACTATACTCAATACTCAATACGAGACAATTTATAGAACATCAGAGAGTTATTGATTTTTGAGGGGAATAGTTTTCGTTTCTGAAATCAAGGTTTATATTAACCTGTTACTGGTTTTTCTACTTTTTTTCCAAGGTTATTACTAACCCATTACAGGTACTTTAATTTTGTTAGTTTATGTGTGGTCGTTAAATAAGAGTGTTCTTATAAAAAGAAAATTAAAAAAAAAGAACTGTTTCTTAATATAGCTTAATTCGCTACAACAGACATACTCCATTATTACGCGTTTTGAGTAAACAAGATTATGAGTTCAATGTGGACACTTTAAATGAGCAGTTGGTTAAGTAATAAATAAGAAGTAAAATTTAAAAAAATAATTAAATAAATAAAATGTCCTGTTATTACTAGCAAACCCTGTGTTTTGCACGTAATTTGCCTAAATGTCTTGACATGTATTTCTGCCAAACGATAAACATAAGTTCTATCACTGCAAAAAAATTTAGTGCATAGCTGCCGCCATTTTTGGTATTGAGGTTAAGTATACGGTCAATTACACTAAAAAAAAAAGACAACATAACAAAAAAATAAACATTTAATATCATCCCTCCATATACAGCTTTTCTAGATATGAAATCATAAATTGTAGTTTCTAAGTATTTTTTAATAAAAAAAAACTTATTAAATTTTTAAAATAGTTTGTTATTTTTTAAAATAGTTTTAAAATAAATTTATAAATACCAATCACATTATTACTTATAGAGGATGGATAATTTCAAAAGAAAAATTCATGTCTTTAATATGTAACGTTGATGTTATTTTTTCAACAATATATTTATTCTAAATAAAACATTTAAAATTTGATTGTTTTCTTATTTGCATAATAATATTAAGCTATTGAAAAATTCCATATTCCATAGATATATATTCGATATATATATATTAGATGCATTTTTTAAAAAATATATTTGATATTTATCATTGAAAAAAATTAAGAATAAGAAAACCTTACAAAAGGCAACGTCAATCACCATGAAATTGCTCAAATACAATTTTAAAAACACAGCTATAGTTTTTATGCAAAAAATTACATAGCATTGACAAGACAATAATTGTTTGAAAGAATTAGTCCAAATATATTACTTTAAATGTACTTGGTTTATTTGTGGAATGAAGCCTTTAAAACTGATTCTAATGAACATGAAAATATGCTTTGCAGTAACCAAAGAAACAATGAATAAATGAAATTATGAAACTGAAAATATAAATAAACAAATATGACAATATATACTGTAAAAAATTTTTAGTTCACCTCAACAACAAAAATCGTGCCAACTATGCACCAATTTTTTTTACAGTGATATATGTTTCCCTCTAAATCAAACAATTGGGTATAATATGAAAAAAGCACAACTACTTCCACTTACTAGGAATAACATTTACCTTTTAGTTTAATTAATAAACTGAGATTTAAATATCCTTACTAAATTCATAAACTTCGGTAAAATAACAATATAAATTCTTTCCAAAGGAACTAGACTAATGCAATTCCAACCTGGCGAGTAGCGACTTATAACAAGACACTTCGTTTGATGCTTTTACTTGTTGCTAGAAATCAGGTTCGCAGAAAATGCTGTTTACTAGTTAAATTTAGTAGGAATAACACGATCTGTGACGTAGGCTATAGTATACCCAATTGCAGTGAGGATATTGCTGTTCAAAAAGTTGAGTAGTTTCTATACTTAACTGTCATTTTTATAGAATATTGCGTCCTTTTTATTTGCTTTATTTATTTATTTATTTTTTTATTTATTTATTTTTTTATTTATTTATTTATTTATTTATTTATCTATTTATCTATTTATTTATTCATTTATTTATTTATTTATTTATTTGATAATATTATTTGATTCGGGACTAACGAGTAGTCTGATTTAACGAGCAAATAGTCCCCTAACTCTTGCTATTAGCGAGTTAGACTGCGTGTATAGCATAAAAATTATAAAGTATGTTCATTATAGGGAAAAATATATATTTTCTCAAACATGTTTAAAGTTTTTTATTCATTTTCATATATTTATTTATTTAGGACTGGTTGTGTAAAATCGTAGTATCTGTGAAAATGTACGCTGCTTTGTCCAGTATAAATTGGATGTTTGTGGAAGGGATGCTTTTACACAGTAGAATAACGACTAATATTTTTCAGAAGGATGCTCCATTTAAGTTATATTATTTCATAGGTTGGGGTAAGTAAAATTTTAAGATTTTGAATTTCTTTATTCAAATATATTTATGATTGCCTATCTTATTCCTTACAATTGTTTATTTATAACACATATTATGAAAATGTACTTTTCTTTAAGTATTTCACATTTGAAATAACATTTTTAATGAAATGATACTTACATAAGTCATACGTTATGTTAGAACTCATTTTAAAGCGTTTATATTCATGTTTGGAATATATTTTCTTATTTTATTTAAGAGCAAGAATTTTTATAACTATTTTTATACAATATGGGATTTTTAAAACATAACCAGTTTTGTCGTGATACGTTCGAATTTTATTTGTTAAGCCTAATTCTAAAAAACTAAACTCAGTGGCACGACAGCCCAAAGAGGGCCAAGGCCGACTGTGCCCATCTCAGTTTTCTTGACCTTGGGCTCTGGGGTGCAGGAGCATATGTTCCGGTCAGGTGGTCAGCCGAACGCGGAACCCCCAGTGTTTAGTTCCCAAGCATGCTTGGGAACATGAAGTGTTTTACGAAGTTCCTTAAATTTTATTTGTTAAGTGTTTTTATCGAGAAAATTAATACTAATTTGTTTCAACGGATTGCAGCAAAAATAGGGATTTTCAAAAAAAATATATTCTAATTTTTTCAATCCTCCAAGACATTGCTCCAAGCATGCAAGCCTAATTCAGTTCTATGAAATTTATGTAAATCGTAATAATAACGAATTTTATTTTATTCCAATCTATGTATTTAAATAAAATAAGAACTTATGAACCAAATATATTTAACCAATGCCTTGGAGGATTAAAAAAATTAGAATATATTTTTTTTGAAAATCCCTATTTTTGCTGCAATCCGTTGAAACAAATTAGTATTAATTTTCTCGATAAAAACACTTAACAAATAAAATTTAAGGAACTTCGTAAAACACTTCATGTGAAAAATTACATTAATTATCATTACAAAAGTACAGTGACATTAATTATCGTTATTAAGCTTGCCATACGTGGAAAAAATTCAGATAAAATTAAAGTACTGTCTGGTAATGACATTTCTGGTAAAAAAAATTCATAATTCTGGTAATAAGCACCAATATAAATGGTATTTACACCATTCATTTAGTAATTTTTCCGTTCGTAACCGTTTAAGGGAAATCCTGGTTATCAGAATTGTAGTTGCTTGCCACATATTTTGTAAACATACAAAACTGAAAATTAAATTTAAACAAATAAATAATTTTCATGCCATGCTCTAAAGCATCATGATAAAATTATTAAACGTTATCACATTCAATACCAAACGGAATGGTAATAAAACCATTTTTACCGTTAATTTTACCAAAGTCATTACCAAACAGTTCTCTTTGGTGTTCCCATAAAGCTATATACACGGTAAATTTTACCATATTGTTATAGTTTTGATCCATTTATTTCCTCCGTTCAACAAATAACTTAAATGCCAATCGTCAACCTCGTTACTGTTTATATATTGTACACATTTTTAGCATAGAATACTCATATATAAAATATATAAATATTAGCCATTTAAATTATATTTGGTTAAAAACTATTCCAATTTAGTTATGTAGTAATTCAAATTAATTTTGTAATTAAATCTTTTCGGAACAATATAAATTCAAAAAAAGTCCTGTTAAGCAAACTTATATATCTCTGCACTCTCTGAAAAATCAGTCCCACATTAATCACTATACTGGTAACTTGAATCGTAACAAAACGTACAGGGTGTTTATAAAGTCCCGGACCCATTTCGATGTTTAATAACTCATAAAATAATAAAGATAAATTAAAATTAATAGCATAAATGGTTAGATAGACTCAACAAGTTTCATGACCCTTGTCAATGAACTTCCACGTGTGCCCCCTTCGCACGTAGAATATCAAGTCGATAATCAATTTCACGCCAAGTAGTAGCAAGAATGTCGTCATCCACAGAGGCTATTGCGGTTGTAATTCAGGTTTTTAGGTCATCAATGTTCGACACGATCCTCCTGTAAACATTGTCCTTTATAAATCCCCAAAGAAAAAAGTCCAACGGTGTTATATCAGGTGATCTGGGTGGCCTAGGAATTGGACCTCCCCGCCCAATCCATCTTCCTGGAAAATGGTCATTCAAAGAACTACGAACGATGATACCCCAATGAGGTGGTGCATCATCTTGTTGTATAAAGACATGTGATTGAAGCTCTTCTAGATGTGGAAATACGAAGTTTTCCAACATGTCTAAGTATACGACTGAAGAGACCGTCTTTTCTGTAAAAAGGAAAGGCCCAATGACTCGGTCGTTCATAATCTAATCTAAATTCGGCCAATTTCTTGGCCACCCAGATCACCTGATATAACGCCGCTGGATTTTTTTCTTTGGAGATTTATAAAGGACAATGTTTACAGGAGGATCGTGTCGAACATTGACATGGGTCATGAAACTTGAGACTATCTAACCATTTATGTTATTAATTTTAATCTATCTTTATTATTTTATGAGTTATTAAGCATCAAAATGGGTCCGGGACTTTATTAACACCCTGTATATTAACTGCAATCAGGTTTAAGAAGTACTGCAATATACTCCGTATTTAGCTCAACAATGTATAGTTGCAGCAAATCTACACGATTAAGTACTTCAACACGCTCCAAGATTTCTGACAGGGTAAATTTTATAGACCAGATTGTTTTCTTAAAACAGTATCTGCATTAATTTTTTTAAGAAAGAAAATTTCATAGCACGCGACAAACGCTTTTTTCGATTATCTTCCGCGTTAGAATAACTGTTAATGAATGTGAAAATTAAAACTGAGAAATTAAATAATGAGAACAGTTTGCTTATTAATTAATATTCGTTTCATTGAATCATTGCATGTAACAAATTACCTTTTTCGATTATCTTCCGTGTTAGAATAACGGTCAATGAATGTGAAAATTAAAATTGTAAAATTAAAAAATACCGAGAACAGTTTGCTAATTAATATTCGTTTCTATGAATCATTGTATATGACAAATGATTTTTTTTCGATTATCTTTCGTGTTAGAATAAAGGTTAATGAATATGAAATATAAATTGCAAAATTAAGAAATACTGAGAACAGTTTGTTTATTAATTAATATTTTTTTTCATTAAATACTAGGTATTCCTTTGGTATTAATTCTGAGTTGGTGTCTCACGATGAACGCGAGCATGAATTCGCATTGCTGGGAAGGCTACGGTCGCTCCTCCTATGTTTGGATAATTACGGGACCTATGATTGGAGCACTTGGGGTGAGTTTATGCAGGGTGTTACGTAATCACCACCCTTTATATGGAACTTATCAAAAAGGAAGTAAAAATGTATACACATATTAGTGGTCGCAGAGTGATTTTAATGCAAAGAAAAAAAATCAGTATCGAAATTCAATGAATCAACACTGAAGTAGTTGAAACTAAAACATCGAAATTTAAGTGATTCCCTGAGATTACATCTAAGAGTTGGAAGGCGATTATTAGGAACGCTTTCAGGTTTTATATAGTAAGTAAATAGGCCTTGATGTTTCCAATTCCACCTTACTCATTAGTAATTTGTTGGAATTTGAAACTTGTTCATATCTTCTACGCTTAAATATTAATTTGCGCCACCTAGTTTGCATATTTTTCTTTTTTACTTTATTTCTGTCACCGATAATTTTAAAATATATACACTATTTGGAGGAAAGTGACTGGACACGACACTATAGCGACATAAACCCGTATTTATTAAAATTAATAGGAGGTAGGGCCTCCTTTGGCTGCGATCACAGCTGCAACCCTTCTGGGCATGCTTTCCACTAAATTAACCATAGTGGCAAGAGGAATTTCCTTCCAAATGTTCAACAGGAAGTTCCATAGTTCATGCTTTCTTTTGGGGAGTGGGGTACAGGCCCTCAACCGACGGTCAAATTCGTCCCAGAGATGTTCAATTGGGTTAAGATCAGGGCTCTGCGCCGGCCACTCCATGCGTTTAACGTTGTTGTTCACATACCAATCAAGAGTCCTCCTTGCAACATGGGATCTTGCGTTGCCGTCCTGTTACAAGCAATCATCCATACCGTACGTTGCCCACAAGGTAGGAAGGACATGATTGTCGAGAATATCACAGTATCCATCGGCATTCATCATATCATCAACCTTCACCAGTGGGCCAGCCCCATACCAGGAGAAACAGGCCCATACCATCAATCCTCCTCCACCAAACTTTACAGTTGTCACGTCACTTTCTTCCAGATAGTGTATATTACAGTCGGTGTAATTCCTTAACACATTTATTTTTATGATTGTTATTTATTACCCTACCAATTTAAATTTATTAATACTTAATGAATCAATGTCGCCATATCAGTTACATGGCATTTTTACTTATTCAGTAGACTACTGTGAATATGATGGCTAAAAATTATTAATGTTTTAATCACACTCATAGTTGTCATATTTGCAATTAATTAAATTGTAGTTAATTATATAATTATAATTAATATTGTAATTAATATTGTAATTAGTCTTTATTGTTATACCAAAAGGGAAGAAAGCTTGAAGTATACTTAAAGATTGAACTATTATGATTTTAATCTTGTTGCATGTCATATTTAAACGAAATCGAATATTTCTGCATTTATAGTTGCATTGAAAGTACAAATGAATAAAAAATACTGAATTGGTAGTTGTATTCAAATTTATTTCTTAACACTATATCTATCGTAATTTTAGTCGAATTTTTAAGATCTGAAGAGCAAGCAAATCATTTTTAAAATTTTAATGTTTATATAATATTTTCTAAAGACAGCGTACAAATCATAAACTCTAATTTCATTTTTTATGAGAAAAACTACAAAAATATCAAACCATTGTTTTGATATTCACTGTTGTTTCTATATTATCATTTAGTGAAAATATCTCAAATTTCAAACTCCAAAAAATGCCTACAAATATTTTCAATTATTTTTAATTATATTAAAAAAAGATCTTGTAAACAACTCGAGAAATTAATCTGATCATAAAATAAAAAAAAATGAAAAATATTTTAATACCTTGATCAGCTGTTATCTAATTGTCTTGGCTATGAAAATCTAAATAATCTAGCTTCTTCAGCGGAATTCTGACTTTCTGAACAAAGTTCGTTAAAGCTGTGAATTTACTAACAAAAGAAAAACTACACCATTTATTTTCGAACTATTTCATTTGAAGAAAATAATTTAATTGTTTTATCAGTAATTGTCTAAAAATCAGGCCTTATATGAAGCAGTTAATTTTACAAAGGAGAGGCACTTGGATTTGTTCTTGGAGTAAGTATTAACTGAAATATATTCAATAAAGCTTTTCGTGAAAGCTAAAATATGCTGAATTATGGTTTCATTCCTAACGTTGAGAATCGGAGAAACATAATTCCATATTCTTAAATTGGATTATTTTATTTTGAATTGAAAATCTTAGTGAGAATTTTTTATAAATGCCCTTTTCATAATTTATTCAATGTATTGTTAATGACAAAATTTATTTTATTTAAATCTTGATCCATCTTCCTTTATTGATACCTTACTTAATTCCACGGAGAAAGAAATTCTGGTAAAATTACCATACTGTATAATAATAACATTTCCTGTAAAAAAAAAAAAATTTAAAAAGAATTTTAAAAAAAGCATATTTTTGGTCATAAAACCAAAATATACGGTTTTTAAACTTCTCCGTTTGATATTTTTGTCCTTTTGTATGATAACGGCTTGCCGAAAATTTTGGTTCTCAAAATTATAATTCTTATTACTACACATTCAGTAAAAAACACTTATAGTGAATAATAAATTTTACTGAAAAAATGCTTTTTTCATGCCAAGCTATAAAGCATCATGATAAAATTACCAAATTTTACGACATTTTCAAAATTTTATCACTTAACATAACCCTATATTTTGCTGTTAATTTTACCAAGATCATTACTAAAGCGCTTCGGTAAAAATTACCGAGGTTTCAGTTTTGACCATTTTCTCAGTGTTTTTGACCATTTTCTCAGTGTATAAGTAATCAAAATATTACAATTGAAACTTAATATATAGATAGTTAAAAAAAGGTTTTAAAACACCGCTAAATTTCATGCAATTCCCCAATATATTCTACTATTAATATATTCTACAACATATTTTACTATTATCTACTTTTGTATTATTATTATTAATGATAAAAATATCATCAAAGCCGAACTTTATTTTATGGAATTAATTAGTTAAAGACAAGAAAATGACATAAGAATAATATATTTGCAATTGTCAGATTAAAAAATAGATTACGTGAATATCTAAGTTCTTATTTTCTACATAAAACAATTTGAGATACAATGAAGAAATATTAATAAATGGAAATTAGAAAAAAGTAGCTTATTTTGTAATCTAAACAATTTTTTCATACTGATTATATTCGAAAGCTTACTTTATGACAATACTTATTTGACTTCCTTCAAGGGTTTTTAGAAATAAAAAGTTTTTGTTATATTAATTAATTTACTTATTAATGAATTCATAAAATTCGATATTCATACTTATATGTCTGCCGGGCACATAAAAAAAACAATTATTAGTTGAAGGAAGCGTTTAATCAAATACAATTAGGATTTTAATTTTCTGTCTTCTGAAGTAAATCAAGTCATTAAACATGTAAAGTAAAGTTCAATAAACTATTACAATAAATTTTTATACTTTACGGAAATACGCCTTTAAAAAATTTCCGAAATAGTCAAATGTTTTAGAATGTGTTAACTTTTATGAATAGTGACCAAAATAAAAATATTAATAAAAAAACAGATCACCTTCATTACTTTTGAACTAGTATCTGGATTTTTGCGTACTGAAAAGTAATTTGAATCTTTCAAAAGTATAACCTTAACTATGTTATTAACTTTGTGTGGTTCATCTTTTAAATTACAATATCAAACATAAACCTAAATGGATAGCATTTACTTTTTCTAGGTAAAAATCAAAAACAAAGGTAAGAGATCTAATTATGGCCTTAATAGTTTTTTCAAGACAGCTGTAAACAGCTTAACTTCAATTTGATTTTTATCCTCTTTCACCAGATTCTGCACTATTTAACCCTTTGATGCAGAATTTTTATTAAACATATTTTTCTCACGTTTTTCATTAAATTGTATTAATTTAGATCAAAAAAGCGTAAAATATTATTTTCAGCATTTTTGAAATTTATGGTTATGAAATATAACATATAAGGCGCCAGTATATTTTTCGGCGTTTAAGATAAATTTTCCAAACACGACATATAATAAATATCGAAGAAAAACAGATATTTATTGTTGAAATCTTTTACATTCATAGTATTTATTTTTGAATGCAAACTTTATTTTTTGGATTTTATATTTTCTTAAAAATATAATTCCAATACTCTAACATATTTTTTGTAACTATTAGACTGTTTTTTACAATTAAAAAATACTTAAATATTATTTTGCTTGTAATTAAAGCTCCAGGAAATATATATAAAAGAATCATCCGCGTTCCATCTGCTGTGAAAGGTTAAAAGAATAAAATTAGTTTTGCAAACTTTCATAAAGTTCATTTAATTATATGAAAAAATAATCTTTTAAACTTATTTATCATTTATATCGTTGAAACATTTTGAATTGTACGGTATGAACAGCTTTTCATTATTTTAAATTACGTAATTTTAAATTTAAAAAATCCTAAATTTGACATAATCTGTTGAATAATTGCTTAGAAATTAATTCTTAAAAGTATGACTTACTGGTAACTTTATTACTCAGATTCCGTTGAAATTCTGTATTCTAAGCATTGAAACTACAGTTTTAAATTCAGTAAAATTTTGCATACCTTCCAATCAAAAAGTTTTCGGTTATTATTAAATTAAGTAATAAGAAATTGTAAATAATTATTTAAAAAAAATTTTTACGATATAGTTAATGAATGAATAATTTTGACAAATGTGTTAAAAAAATGTTTTTTTGATTCTCTTAAAACATCGATTGAGATATGGGGATCAAAACTACTTCTTCGGGCAAAACTATCGGGACTATTCTTTGAAACTTAAGCTTGTTGCACTTACATTTTAAATTTTCTTTGTTAAAAAGAAAAACCTTTTTTTAAAACCAAATTTGGTATTCTTCTTCTATCCAGGACTTTCTTAAGAAAAATTTACAAATTAATGAAGTTGATTGAATGTTTTACTTGTATCTGGAAAAAACCTTCTTTTTGTGATATCTTATTACGATACCCCAAGAAGTAAATTTAATGATTTCGAATAACACGTAACTATCAATTTATTTAAAATATTTCGAGTTTATTTAAAATATATAACTACAAATTTATTTAAAATTTTTATCTATAAACTATATCACTTTAAAACTATATCTTTGTCAAAAAGTAAAATTCACTTTAATAAGGAATAGGATTTTTACATTTAATTATAAAATGTTATCGTTCTTTGGTGATAAGACATAGAACTTTTTTCACATTACCTCTCAATAAATCATACGCAATCACACCGCTGTTTTGGGAGTTCAACTTTGCGTAACATTTTATTTTGCACAGTTAAAACTGCAACTAGTATATGGCTTTATGATATGCGATAAAATTTGGTAAATGTAGTAAAATTTGGTAATATTATCTTGATACCTTAGAGAATGGCGAAAAAACAGTTTATTCGGTTAAATATTCTTTTCAGTTTTGTAGGTTTTACTAGACATAGGGTAATGAAAACTATAATTTTGAAAACCATAATTTCCGGTAAACCACTTGAATATGAAAGGAAAAATTACCAAACGAAGGATTTTACTACCGTATATTTTGGTTATGTTTAACCGAAATTATGTCCTTTTTTTGTTGCCAGAAATGCCAATACGGAAATTTTACCAGATTTTTTTTCTTATGAAATTAGTCAGACCAGCGAAGAATTTAATTAAAAAAATCCCCCTCAGGATGCGGAGTTAAAATTAAGCACTGATGTGTTTGCGCGTCAAATGCTGGGAAATTGGTCCTATTTTAAATTTTAAGAAAAACAAAGAACATTTTTACGTAATAAAAAATTAAATTTTATCAAAATTTTTGTAAAAAATTGTCAATTAAATTATTTTAACTGTCAAACGATATAATTATCGATTGTTAAATAAATTAACAAAAGTAATTGTTAAAAAGTTGACAACGAATAATAAAATATATACGATGTAGTATAAATATAATCCGAGGCAAAAGCGAGGAAGAGGGAACTTAACCACGTATACTTTGGATTGCTACATTCAATTCAAGAATGTCTGGGACTCTGCCTCGTCGAACAAAAGACCATTATTGTCCCTGCCAATTGTTTGCACAATTTCTCCGCAAATCAACGCTCGCCATCCAAATCGCTGCTGACGTATTTAATTGTTTTGGGCGTTACACCCCCATTCCGCCCCACTACGCAATATAATATACTTTTTTCCATTGGTAATGCAATGGAAAAAGCAAAAAATAATATTTTTATTGTTCTTCCTCGAAGTTATGTTTTTTGATAGACAATGGTAAATTTTTAATTTTTCATCAAGAGTCTAAGATCACACGCACTGAAATAGAAATTTTGACCACAATTAGATTCAAACCTTAACAAGCATTCAGTTCTGTAATTTTTTCAGACTATTATGCACTTGATAGAAAGATGTTTGAATTTATAATAAATTCTTAAAATTGTCAATCGTATCTGTTTACATCATGTTCATTAATTATCATGTTCATGTTCTAAAACAGTTAAACTATTTCAGATCAATTTGATTTTCTTGGTGAACATCATCAGAATATTAGTTACAAAGATGAAAACCAGTTCAACTTTCGAAATCGTACAGATCAGGTAAGAGTTGAATTAGTTAATATTTGTTCATTTTGAACCTTCAACGCTTTAATTACCCTCAACCTTTAACATAATTTAATCAGATTGCTCAACTAAAATCCAAGCTTAGTTCAAGTTTTCGAAATATTTAAAATTCAAATAGAATTTAATCAAAATTAAAAATTTTAAATTGAAATCATTAATTAGTTACAGCTATAGTAATATTAGAAAAAATACAATAGTACATAAAATACAACGTAAACCCATTTTGCTTATCAAAGTACTAAAGTTTTTATTTAGCAGAAATTATTATTTAGAGAAGCATTTATAAATGATCACACTATAAATTTATTTTTATCACTTCTTGCAGTTTGTTCACTTTTAATTTCCTAAATTCTTTAAACAATTGAAACAACTTATTTAAATGAAAACCTTCTTTATGTATAGTAGGTTATGCAATTACCGTGTGCATTTTTAGTGTAAAACATTGTAAGCTGTCTCATTCTTAGATTATGCATCGAAGAGAAAAAAAAACAAAGTTGGACATTTTCGGTACCTATATCTGGGAAGTGGTTGAAGAAGGGTAGAAACTTCAGCCTTACTATCTAGATCAATGGCTATTGTTGCTATTATGTTGCGTTGCTCAAAAATAAACAAATCAACTTCTAGACAATAGGATTAATAGTTTTACTTTTTATTAGATATTTGAAAAAAATGTCACAAAAACTTTGACTCGAGCCGTGAGGGTTCAGGGGATAAAGTGACCCGGGCTCGAAACCCAGCAATGGCTGTTCGATACGAATTCTACATCCGGCTTGCACAACCCACAATGCTGGCTTGAAATATCCTCAGTGGTAGGCGGATCATGGATTTGAGTCCCTTTGCTGTCAGGCTAACCCTGGGAGGTTCTAGTGGTCTTCATTTCCATGTATGCGAGAAAGCAAAATGCGAGAAAGTTTCATCAAAAAGTCCTCCATGAAGGCTAAATTTCTCCCAACACTTAATCCAGGAATTTCTTGTCTTCTTGATTGGGTTCAAAATTACAAGACTACGTAATTGAACATTAGTGGTCGTAAACTCTAAAATTTGGTCGGTTGGTCAACAACGGTTATAAAATCCTTGACTTATACATTTTTACGTATCTGATTTATTTATCTAGACAAGTGAGGTATTGTCTTTAATGTATATTCATATACTGAATTGAATGAGACCAAACAAAGTTGCTAGAACTAACAATTTAAGGGTATAAAGTTTTTGTTTAAATAAAGTACAGTTTTGTGATTATTCACACGTCTGGCACTTTTATGTCGACGAATGAAGCATTTTATTTGACACAGAGAAAAAAATGCATACGAAATATTCCCTCACAGGAATGTCAAATAGAAATAAGTACAACACTGAACGTTATATAATAAAACCTTAAAATCATTAGTCCTATCAGCTTGGAATTAAAAATACAATTAAAAATACTTCACTAACAATAATTTACTTGTCTAGTAAATTATTGTAATAATAGCTCAGTTTCTAGTAATAATAGCTCAGTTTCTCCCTTTTTCTTACTCCCTCCCTGCCCCCTTATCCCATCCGCAGTCGCAAGGCTCAGATGCACATCACCGCTTATCTTCTTCAACATAACATAAGGAAATGATTGAGACGACTCACAAAACTTAATCAAAATGTTTACCTATTTAGATGAAAAAAAGGTAATAAGAAAACCAATTAATGTGAAAAACAGAATTTTGAATTTAAAGGTCAGTCACATTGCAAGTATATTAAATTGGACAAGTAGAGACCTGGACATTTCGAAATAATCGCACTATCACCAAGCATAGACAGTAATATTTTTCTTCAAGAAAAAAAGCTCTAATGTGTCATTTATTTTTATCCGAATTGCAGACGAGAATAGTTAGAAAGTTTTTTGACATGGAATTTAAATTTCTATGTTCTGAAAAAAATATATTTTTCGATCGTAAAATTGCATTTGAAGGCATTAACCATGAAAAAATATTGAATCCATTGTTTCTTCAATAAGACTTAAACTTCAAACTTTTAGCATGGTTTTAACAATTCTTATATTATTTAAGTATAATTAAAATAGAAATGCATATTAATTCCTTATTACAGTGCTTCTTATTTAAATTCTAGACGTGCAATGAAAGCTACAGCGTTGCTGTTCCCTTTACTTGGTATTACGCACCTGTTGTTTTGTGTAAATCCAAGAGACGAAAGCAAGCTGGAAGAAGCTTACATGATTACTAACGCTTCATTACAATCTTCGCAAGTAAATATTCCTTTTTTTCTGTATTCTCTTGAATTAAAATTGACTTATACTATTACAAAACAAAAATAATAAATTTTAATAATTTTACTTTTCCATTATCTGTCATTCTTGTACACCAGACAAAATTTTAATTCAGTTTAAACAAATTCAACCACTTTTCAAGAAATGAAATTTCATATTTTCCATATTGATATTTGGTTTCATTGATTTCAAGTGGTGAACTCACTATTATTTAACATAAAATGTTTTGGAATATTTTTAGTACTTATTTACAATTTTCATTAAAATTGCTTCAATTTTGTTTTAGGGAATATTTGTTTCCATTCTCTATTGCTTCATGAACATTGAGGTAAGTTGATAAAATTAAAAGTCAACATAAAAATTTCCAAATCTACACATTTCAGTTTTTTTTTTAAATAAAAGAAAAATTGAGTAAAATATTTTGATAACTGCATTGGATCATCTTCAGTGAAAAAGACAGAATATTGCTGATTGAGAGCAGTTCACAATTGAAGTGCAAAGTAAATTAAATTTAAAACTGAATTAGTATACATTAGTAGTTCCATCCATCGAACAAAATGAAATCTGCAAAAATGGCTGTAAAGTAACCAAAAATTTAAAACTGAATCAGCCAATAAGAAGTAGGTATCCTGTTTCCTTTAGGCTGATTGATACTGCTCAATTGCAATTTCTTTCAACATCTTTTTTTTCTGTATAAAAATATTTAAAATGAAGTTACTTCACTTACCTGGCCACTGGCATCAATGATCAATCAGTTCGATAGCAACCAATAAGAACACGGGTTTATTAGGATGAGAATGCATATCATCCAATAGGGATAGTGCAAACAGCTAGTTGCCATTCACAACCACAAAATTGCGACAATTGATTGATTGATTCCGTTCAAGGATGCAGTTCTGCCTCTGACTTGGGCATCGCTATTCTAAACTGTAGACAATGCTTTTATCATTTTCTTTTACTTTTAATACAATCTTTAGAAAGTTTCTATCATTTTCAGCATTTTGGTAGGTATATACATTTTATATGCGTATTCAAAAGTAGAAATGTTTATGGATATTACTTTAAATATACTTTAAAAGTCTTGCTGACGAGAAAATAAATTAATTGTCATAAACTCATATTTAACATAACCACTGCTCCAAAATGAAATTGTTATAATATATACACTATACACTCAAGACAAGGCTTGCTTACTGACTTTGGTAAGCACGAAAAAAATAGAATTATGGAGGAGGTTAGAAAAAAAGTGCATTTTATCTTAGACAAGTTCTTAAGAAATGAAAATTTATGTTCGTGAACTTTTTAAAATTTTAGTTTTATTGCGAACAATTTTGTGCTAAATTTGTGAACAATTTTGTCAAAATATAAACTTCGAAAAAGTAAAATTAATTTTGTAATTAAAAATAAAATATTAATATTTTTATTAGAAAAATGTCGATTTTTTATTATTTTTTAAAACAAAATGCACAACAAAAATTTAGAATTCCCCCTTCCCTGTGTTTCAAATCCCAGTGCGTTCAAATTTATGTTTAGACCAGACGTTTTTACATTATTTAAAATCTGAAATTTCGGTTCTAAATTCAAATGTCTTGACATAAAGCTGCGCATCATCAAATCCACATTTTTCTTAAAATATTTAAATCATAGTTTTATTTTAAAATTTTAGGAATCTCTGTTCACCAATCCTTAAATGCTTCTCATCCATCATTGCTTTTTAAGTTGATATTTTTTAAAAATGCAAAGAAAAATTTTTTTTTTAATAAAATGCAAAATTATTATTATTTTATATGAACACATATTTTAAAATACTAATTTTAGAGAGACAGATAATTACATAGATTTGAAAAAAAAACTAAATAAAAACTAATTAAACTAGAAAAAAACCGACAAGACTTAGAATAAAAAAAACTAAACTTAGGAAAACAGTCGTGACGCATTAAGAAAAGGAAAGCTGTTTTAGCAAAAGTATGAAACTCAATTATCTCTTTATACATAGCAATTTTTTTCTTTCTAGGTTTAGTGTTGCACTAAAAATTCTTTAAATTACATAAAGCCGAAATTCCTATTCATGAAGTATTCATAACGTCGGATCCAATTCATAACTCATTTTTAATAATTCATATTTCTATTGAAGGTTCAAACAGTGCTTCGCAAAGCGTACGTGCGTGCCGCCCTGCGTCGCAATCCAAATCACCGCTACACGTGGAAATGTCGCACGTCCCAGAACAGCACGTACGTCTCTAACTGCGACACTTCTGTTGTCCCAGAAACTGCAACGATACGGCCTGGTCCCAGTCCCAGATCAGTGCACTTAATGAGGGAAATGCGACAATATGATAAAGGAGCCCTCAGAAAATATGGAAGCACTCGAAAGTAAGATCATGTATTTTAAATTATTTAAAAATTAAATCTGCAACAACATTTGGTGTCCACAACGTAGAAACTATAAATAGTAATTAAATTTTATAACACAAAAGGAAAATGTTTCGAAAGGTAACTATTAATGAAATAATTTTAAAAATCATCACGTTTTATTGAATACGTTAAAAAAACAATGCAATTAATTATCTTTCATTTAGTAGAAAATTACGTCTTTAAATTTTCTTATTCTCAATTCGAGTGTGAGATAAGACTAGAGTTCCTTTTTCCATCATTTCAAACTCCAAGAGGTGAGTAAGCTTCAAATTCTCATTTAAATATCTTTTTTCCTCCAATTTAAACGATTAATTTCAAAACATATTAAAAATATTTGCATGTAATTTAATTGTAAGAATTATCGTAAATTCATTTCTTATAAATTTGAAGAACGCGTTTATGTTGTTTTTTTTTATAGTTATATTAAAAAATATAATAAAAGAAAAATATTAATTTTTAATTTTTGAATTATTTTAATTTTTCAACACTAAAATCAAAAGATACTGAAGACAAATTGCGGATATTTTCATTAAAATTAAAATAAAGAAACTAAATATTGAAGTATTATTTTTACGGTTAAATTAAAGATTAAAAACATAAACTTTAACAAGTATATTTTATTCATTTATTTGAAAATGGCTTATTGAAGATAGTAGTGTGTATTTTCGTATATTATTTTGCACTGTGTAATAGTATAAAAAAATGAAAGTAATGCATGCTTTTTTAAAAAGGGTTCAAAAATGTATTCTGGTTCACCTTTCTTTAAATTATGAATGAAATATGTATCTTGTTCCAGTAAGTAAGCAATCGACTATGCTTCTTCATTGTCAAATAATACTTAAGTAAAACGTCTTAATCAAAATTATGTCCATGAAAAAAAGAATCCTTTCGGAGGAACTTTGAAAAAAATTTAACTTTAATATTCATAAAGGCAAAATATTGAAAGAGAAAGTTAATAATATTTGAATTAGTGCTCTTAATTTCGTCAAAGAATTGCTGTTTTTTTCTTCTGAGACTCGCGACTCTTTTAATTTTAAAAATAGGCTCGATAAACAACAAAAAAATGAGCTACTCAGAAGAAATGCTTGACATTAAACCTCTTCTCTATTTTTTTAGTTGAATACTTGTAATTTGATATATAATCAAAACACTTCATACTAAATGTTATTTTTTCAAGTATTTTCTTAAATTAATAATATTTTTTACGTTAATGCACTTTTTTGTAGCAGATTTGAGAAAATAATGTTTAAATTTAAAATGTTTTAGTATAACGCCTTTGTCAAACAGTGTACTCGTATTCATGCAAAACTTATTACCATTTAGTCTACTTGGATAAACCATTTTTATAACGTCTGCACTTATACTCTTACTTATAGTCCGTCTGTAGTTGTAGATATTTTCCCTTCGCATTAGATTTCTTTGTGTTTTCTTTGCATTGAGCTGCAAAACAGGAGCATTATACTCGTATAAATAAAAAAGTCAATCAACGTTTGCTAATATTGAGAACATGATTTAGATTATTTAGGAGCACTATCCTTATAAAGCATGTTCGTTAAGATTGCTTGAATAATACGTGTTCTATAAAAGTGTCCTGCACTGTAAAAAATTCTGGATTAAATTACGATAAAAAGTTCTAGCATTCTGGATGTATCATCCGCAAAATTCATTTTATGTCGCAATCCTTTTTTTTCCGTTAAAGTTTACAGTTATCATTATTTAATTCTGTGATTCAAGAATTTTACAGTAAACATTACTGTTAAAATTACTACGTATCAGAATTTTTTCCGTAAAATTTTACGTTAAAAGTACCCTTGTACGTAATAAAATCGATTTCGGCAGCCTGAAATATCGATTATTAGATAAGTTCTGAAATATATATATTATAAGATTATCGATTTCAGCACCCTGAGTTTCTCCGAACCGTAACTTGATCCGGAATTTTTTACATTATTTATCTATCATACGTGCTCCTTAAAGTGTCCTGAATCATACGCATTCTATAAGATGTCCTGCATAATAGTTTTTTTAATGTGTCCTAAATCGTATCATGCCCTGAATCGTTCCTTAAATTGTCTGGAAAAAATTTTAATAAGGTCTTCATTCACTAAATTATAATTTTGCAAATATTTTTAGGAATTAATAATTTAATGAAAATGCAATACTTTCCAAAATCACATTTTATTATATCTTACATTTTTTAAAGGGTAACTAAGGCTAATTATTCTTTGAAATTCAAGTGTTTCTCAATTATAAGTAAAAATATTCTTTATATTTATCTTTAATTTACTATGTTTAAATCAATAAAGGAACATCCTTAAACTAAAAAAAAATTAGCACTCTTATACATTTTAATATTGAATAAATAAACTAAACTTGAAAGTAAAAATCTTTTGCAAAAAAAAAATTTGCAGGATAGGACCATGAGTAGTCTATTGGATTCCTACAAGTGATATCATCGTATGCAAATCGTATCATTTGTCGATTCAGAAGCCAATCAGGTTCAACGCTCACGCGTGACGTCATTTTCAGATATCCGATTTAAACTGATTTAAATCACATGGTTAGGCATGGTTAGGCACTTCTTCTCCTGTTGTAAGTGCCTAATTTAAGAAAAAATGCTGCTGTGGCAGTTAAGGAGATGAAGGTTGTCCAACATGGGTAAAACGATTATGTGGCTGCATCTACTTTTGTAGTTATAGTTATATTTATTTTATTACTTTCATTTAGTTTATTTCATTTATTTCATTTATTATATTTATTTCATTATATTCATTTTATTGTATTTATTTTTTTAAGATTTAGGAAATGTTTTAAGACTTAAAATTCCAGTTAACGTTGGTTCAAGGACATCAATGATTTAAAATTACACTACATGTACATTTTCTCTAATTTTTCAACTTAACATATATTACATTCAAAGAACTATCATATTTGTTGAACAGGATGACAACATTGGTTTATATTATAGGGATCATATTTGTAAAAAAGTCAATATTATTTTTGTAGTCGAATTCAGTTTAAGGCTTGTTGAATCAATTTACCATAGTTTAATTTGGTTCTTGCTTATTACAAATTATGTAATTTTTTTCTTGATTGATTATTTTCAAGACGAAGAACCAAAGATTTAGTTTTTATTTATTTACTTAAATTGTTTTTTTAAATATCTTCATTGCTTCTAATGAAATGCCTTTAAAATTTTCAAATCTTTGAGGATTCACTCAAATTTATAAAATTTAGATTGCAGTACAAATGGGTTTTTTTTCGAATAATTATTGAAATGCCATATCATCACAGTGCCAGACCATGCTGTTAAGAACCACGACAGCGAGTTCAGAAGGGTTAAAAGTTTCTAGCAATAATTATTTTTTGCAATAATTATTTGCAAAATAATATCTATCACATTTTGTTTCTATATATTAGCTGATATCGTAATTAATACATACATGAATTGTGGGGCTACTCTGTATTTTGAAAAAAATGCAAACTCTAATCTCTTTCAGTTAACTGGAAAAGTAAGACTGGAATTTTTAGATATGGGTCTGAGTATATTGTAACTATTATTCTACACAAACTATTTTTATGATCCATAAATTTATTGTGTAAAATATCATTTCTTTTTTAATATCTGCACTAAAACCAAATAATAGAATTGGTCAGTATGAATTATTAGAGACAAAAATAAAAATATTTCTGTTCAAAAACGAATTTTATAGCTATTTCTAAATTTACTTTTCATAAAAAAACACCTCAATTCGTTGTTTCACGACCTCATAAAGAAACCAACAGCCTATCAACATAAGGGTAGCAAATGCGCTGTTTCTCCGAAAAAGATACGTTCAAAAAGCTTCGCGACGTTTAAATACTTCTGCGAAGTACTTTATGGCGTAGAAATTGTTCTGCTTGAATTATTGTTTTTATCACTTTGGCTTCAATAAAGTTGAAAATCAACCGATACTTCAGTTTTTATGTCCGATATTATTTACATATAGATGTTCGACAACCACTTAGTTAGACTTGCCTCAAGGAGGTTTTTTTTCCTTTTTTTACTACCTGCGGCCAACTATTTTCCATTATTCGCCTGACACTGTCATAAATAAAAATGACTCTTGGTAACGCTTAGTAAGGAATTCCCTTTGGCACTCATTGTTATAAGAGACAGTTAACATGGGAATAATCAAGGTGGGTTTTTTTAAATAAAAATTTGAGGTCGTTTTTAATGATTCCTTCCAATAAGCGACATGAGAGATCTAAACTATGAACATAATAAGAACCTATATTGATTTAACTCTTTACGATGTTGAACTGGTGACGATTCAGCAATTCTTGAGACACATTTCGTTCATTTTGAGATTAATTTTGTCCGTTAGATTAATTTAATTTTGGGATTAATTTTGTCCGAAATCACGTGATTTGTGAAGAAATGCGTACTCTTGAATGTATGACGAAAATGTTTACGCAACTCGAAACATCATCATAGTGCATTGTGGGAGATTGTAAACTAAAATGAAGACTAGACATTCAAGAATTAAGTAGCAAAGTCAACCGACTGGTGGTCAAGGAGTTGACATCGTACCAGGAAGATCCCGGGATCAAATTCCGCTTCAAGCATAAGTGTAATCTCTCCTTCGCGTGCTGTTAGAGCGGAATTGATCAACTTATAATAATGCCCACGAAAAACTGAATAAATTAAAAAAATTTGATACTTTAAGCTCCATAATTTTTTCTTCTTTTGTAAAAAAACGAATCACTAAATAGTTCTTTAATTTTGACGAAATTCGTTTCCCCGAAGAAGTAGCAATAATTATTTCGTCATTTTGATGAAAAATTTTCTCGGAGCATATACTAGGAAACAGTTACGTCAAAAACAAACGTGATCTTTGTGTATCCATTTTTCACAGTGAAGATAACAGAAATTTAGATTCATTTAAAAGTACCAAAATTCATTTTATTGCACGAAACGCAAATGATGCTACAAACTAAATCAAATACAATAAAACTAAGAAATAAAGATAAAGAATTTAAGGATGTAGACTTCTCTGGATCGTGAGGAACATGTTTCCTTAATGCAAAAAATAAACCCGCTGAAAAGATACTTTGCTAATAATAAAATAATACGACTATGATATTAAGTGTTAAAGTAAAAAAAAATGAAAATTATAACATGCGAGCATGTATAAAAAAATTGATAAACAGAATTTATTCAAAATAATTGGGATTGTTATAATGTTCTTGTAGATAAATTTTTGAGAAAAACTTTTCCAACCTCAGAAAAAGAAATGTATTAAATGAAGAAATCTTTCTTTTTCTACTATTTTAGTTTCATCTATTTCAGAGCGTTTTACGAATTTAATTTCTCACTTTCCTTTCCATTCAAAATGAAAGTTTTCATAAATGTAGAAATTTTGTTTAAACTTGACATTTTTTAAGATACTTTGCTGTTAAATGAAATTTTTCGTATTACAGAAGACTTGAGATCATTGAGTATTAATAAAAGAGCAGAAAAGTTTAATCCAATAGCACTAAAGCAATACTAATCACTTTTCGCAAGATTGAAAAAGGACATTAAAATTTCAATGAAAACTTAAATCTTTAGATCTTCATTACTCTCATAAGCGTACTTTTTGGCGTCATAGAATTCAAATAGGAAAAAAAAGGTCATTTAAAGTGGGCTATTTGAAAACCAGAATTTAAAATATAAAGAAATGACAGAAAGTGATCGAAAACATTGTACAAAATTACAAAAAAATATATATACAAACAAACCTCATCACTGGATTCTTCATGGTTAAAGAAGAATCAGATATATTAAAAGTTATAACAATGTTCTCCTTTAATAACTGTAATATATTATTGAGCTATATATTATTGAGCAACATATTACTACATTTCGGAGATATTTAAAAAGTTTTTTAATATTTTTTTTAAATAAAATCGCTCCGTATGGCTGTAATATGAAGAGAATTATTTCATAAGTACCCGCTTCAACATAAGGCAAGAACCAAACATTGCATCACGTAAAAAAATTAAAAGTTTTGAAAAAGCGTTTTTGAGTGGACTGAAAAAGTTTGTAATCTGAAAAATTTATAAATTCTAATTTTGTCAAACTTAAAATGAATGTCAGATTTATTTCAAAACAAGTGGAAGACTTTGATGATACTAGATGCTTATGACGAAAGTGATTCAACCAACGTTTTTCGTTGCAGCTTTGACAAAAATAGAATAATTTTTTATCTGCTTTAAAAACGTGTCTTTTAAAATTTTCATTTTATCATTTTTTTATTTTTAGTTTGTATCGATTATGTCTTAGAAGTCACAAAAAGCAACCAATATCTTAAATGACAATAACTTTTGCTTTCCTCATTCATAAAACAATTGGCATCCGAACAAACCTCCATTTGAAATGTGCCGATTTTAGTTGGTCATAAAGTGGTCGAAAATGCATTCTATTTAGAGACAAAAATCAAGCTATAATTTAAGCTCTTAAGAGCTTATGGTAGGTGTTATGAAGCTCTAACACACACCTTTTTTTAAGGTAGGTGTCATTAAGCTCTTAAGCTCTTAAAGAGCTTATGGTAGGTGCTATGAATACTACATCAGAGATTTAATTATTACCACCTGTTACCTCCAAGAAGACTTTAAATATAAAATGATATAGATTGTTCTACACTTCAAGCAGACAGCAATTTTAACAGAGAGTAAAGAATTTTAAATAAGAAAATTGAGATTATACATAAATTATATAGAATATGGTGCATGGAATAGCGTAAAACCCGAAAAAAAGCTTTACGTCATTATAATGTATCACGTAATATAATTAATACTTCATAATGCATGTCATTAATTATACAGAATACAAACAGAAATTATTCTGTGCACTTTTATATAAGTCTTTGAAATTATATTTACAGACTGCATTTATACGTTCTCGGTTGAGCTGCGTCCTTAAGATATCGACTTTTTATTTACAGAAATTCTTAGAATTTTTTTTGAAATTTAATTAACTATTAGTTTATAATACTTTATTTGCTCCAGTGATTTATTTTTTTATTATTATAATTAAGCTTTTGACGATGTTACTATTCTCTATTTTTCAGGAGTGGCGTAAACGGAATGAATATAACAGATGTTTGAAGAAAAAAATGTTTTGAATTCTTACAAGATGCATTCATACAAGAAAAAAAGTCGTGAAAAAAAAAAAAGATTTGTCTCATCAGTCTTTCGACTTTGATGTCATTGTATATAATGTATTTGTTTTCAAAAAAGTTCATTAAGTTTTATCGTTTCTCACTGCATAAGAAATATTGCAGAATTCCCACCGTCATGCTTCTATGCATGACATGCACAATTGATCCTTTTCAACTAATGAAAGAATGAATGAGGGCAAGCATTATTTATGTAACATTTTTCTCAGTTTAGATTCGAAATTATCATATGACACATTGCAATAAACAAGAATAAATAAAAAATATGACTGATATAGTTTTTACGAACAATTGAACTAAAATCTAAGATTTAAAAAAATGGAATTGATCAGAATATTTTGTTTCTACACAAATGCCCAATGAGAAAATTTTTCAAAACACTAACATATATCAGCGCAATCTAATCTTAATTCATTAATTTATCTAAATGAATTATGCAAACTTAACTTTAAAACTATGAATCACAACTAATTATTATTTATTCCATACTAAAACTGTAATCATACAGAAATTAACAAAAATATGGCAAAAACACTATATTGAAAACAATAGAGTGTTAACTATTCAAACCTACTGTATCATCTAACCGTTTCTTGTAAGTGGTTCTAGAGGGCGCAGTTGGGCTAGATGAAACTTTTAGTAAAGCGTCGTGATGATGTCAGTATTAATAGTGCTTAAGTACTTATGGTACAGATGTATAAGGAATTTGCGGTGGATAGAAATGAGCAACAAAAACGCTAATTCATGGGATAGATGTTTGCCTAAAAGGTACGTAATCGTGGGTATCAATCCTGATAGACTGTTGAAATGCGGCATTTGTTTATGTTAGCAAATGCTCTTTCTATTCTATTTCGAGTTACCTTAACCAGACAAATATGAATCCAATTTGTTATCTCGTAATCGATTATCATCTCACGCGATAATCTCGTAACTAAAGAATTCTTATAAATTTTTGAAATATGTCATGAATTATTTTCGAAACAAAAGAAATGAGCTATTAATTTATCATTATTAATAAAAGGAAGCCGACAATAAAGCAAACCTAACAGCTTTAACTTTAACGCGCCATCTT
Source organism: Parasteatoda tepidariorum (assembly GCF_043381705.1). Taxonomy (NCBI): domain Eukaryota; kingdom Metazoa; phylum Arthropoda; class Arachnida; order Araneae; family Theridiidae; genus Parasteatoda; species Parasteatoda tepidariorum. Next base: position 29,530,324 of record NC_092205.1, on the reverse strand, counting down.
GTTTATAAACAACCAGCTGGCCCTGAGGCTATAGGTCAGGTGGCTGTAAATCAGTGGTCTTCTTCTCGATTGCGAGCATCCTATTACTATGAGAGAATCAAATCATGCATATTGTTTCTTTTAATTTTACTTTCATATGCAAAATAATTTTGAAGCGCTTTCCTTTGCATTTGTTTAGAAAAGAAATGAAAATTAAATGTAATTATTTAAAGAACGTAATTTGACAGTGTATATTTATCTTAATTTTCTAAATAACTTCGATATTTAAATTAATGATATTATTTTATGAGAATGAAATGATCTATTTTTTAAGCATACCTTAAATCATAACGAGTATTAAGTCTTACATTTATTTCAATACCAATTCCTGTTTGAAGAAGTAAGGCGTCTGTTTATCTCCTTGTATAAAAGTAAATTTAAAGGAATATCTTATTGGCTTATTGCTGATTTATTTTAAATATTCTATTTTTGCTGTTCATCAAATCGTTTACAGTTCTTTTCATTTCTCAGATAATCTGTATTAGTTAAGGAAATATAGTTTGGTATAAGCAGACGTTTGTTGTGATTTCGTCATCTGCTTTTTAGCCATTAGATAGCATGTTTCTGCCTTTTATCCAAATGTGCAGATTCAAGTGGTGCTGAAACTGCTGTTTTTGTAAATATTTTGAGTAGGACATGTATATTTCTTCTTACGTTTAACTACAATATTATGTTTTCATCAATCATGTAATATATCGTTGATCACGTAGTTTACACAAGTTGTTTGTAGCATCAAAATTATTTCATAAATGTCTGTAACCCGGTAAAAAAATTATATATGTAGTATATGTTTTGTGAAGACAAGTTAAAAAAAAGTTTTAAATTATTCATTTATGCAAATTGGTGCTGCAAAAAAAAATTCTGTAAAATTGTTAATAAAAGAATTTAAAATTGGCTCGGACTACTTTTTTTTCAAACTTATAAAAAATAGTTTCGAATCATAACAAGCAAGTTTTAACAAGCTGTTTGAAAATACTGCCAATACTAAAGTTAAAAAATTAACAACTTTTTAATTAATCTTAAACATAACAGTTCTTCTAAATAATAAACATCATACTCAAGAACAAATCAAAAACAGAAAAACATCAGTGGCCTATCTAGATCACTTAAAAAATGCAACAATAACGAAGGCGCAACTAGTTCGCCCATAGTTTTGTAACTGGTTATCGTTTTCAAATTTCAGAAAATTAAATGATCTAGTTCATCGCTTTTAACAACTAAATTCTGAATATAATTACTGTGAGATAGTGAGTTATTTTCTCGTATTATTGAGATAAATTTTATTTCAATGCGGTATATCGGTAAGTGAATATAATATCCAATTCCGCACTTTTGCATCCCAATTATTGTTATTAATGAATATTAAAATAATTTAAATTAAAATAAATAAACTGAAATAAAAGGAATGATTATAAATACCCGAATGCCTCGTCAGAGTGTTTTTGTTTCATATTTAAATTTTTAAAAAATTTTAGTTAAGTTTAAGATTGGGCACATTCATAAATGTTTCAGGGGTCGTCCCTAGTAAGTCTATGTACGCCACTGTGCAAAGCATAAAAAAACAATGAATCCTGGAAACATTTCACAAAAATAAAACTTATTTTCCACTGTAATCTGATGAAAATGTCTGAAAAATCATAACTTTGCTGGAAATAATGCGTGACATTTCTTACAGTGAAACTATATCAAATTGCATTAATATAGGTTTGCAAACTTCTGAGATATCTGTACTCAGAATTCACATTTCTTCCATAAGAAAAAAAATAATAAAAATAACTAAAGTTAAAGAAATTGAACAATGTGATATATCTCTCCAGTAATTTCAGATTTAGAATGCGTATAAAAGCACAAAATAGAGCTAGCACTAAGCCTAGCAAAGAACTTAGTTAAAAGAGTAAGACTGAAATTACTTCTAAAATTAAATTTCCGCTAAAAATATTTAGAATTAATATTATGAAAATGCGCTAATAACCTCATCTCTTAAAATATCTACCATTCATTATTCGCAAGTTACAGAATAAGTTAATGCACCTCAGAAAAGTAGAGTGCCAAAATAGTGGAACTAAGACTAGTCAGAAATCAAGGCATGGATAGAACTTAATAATAAAGAGCTAGACCTCTTTAGAATTTCGAATGGTTCTCAAGCCATCATTATTTGTAATGCATTTGTCTAACAAAGGTAATGCTTTGTTGAATGAGATTACTGGACACATTTGGTAAATCTTTTATTCCATTTGATGAATATATTCACTAAATATCCCTCTTCAAATTCAAGCATACAATACTACTTCGGTATTATTCTAACTAATCTTTCTGCCCTATGCAAGACTTTACTAAATTAAAACTCTTTCTATCCCTCTCTCTTTAATCAATATTTAATAAAAGGGAAACACTCAATTTATTTCCATGAAATTAATAGTTTACTGATACAGAATAACTTCGGTGTGCTGTATTAGTAAAGTATTGATTTCATAGAAAAAAGTATTATGATTCTCCCTTCGACCTTCAAAAATACATAACTATTTAATATAAATAAAGTAGTAAGCCCTTGGCAAATTGAAGAACAGATAGCACAAACTTGAAAATGACTGCACAGGGACAAATTAATAAGTGTTTATAAACCATTTTTTGTATTGAGAACACGTGACAGCATTTTTAGAGAGTAAAGAAATAAATTGCCTAACCCATTAATAAAATGCAAAAAATGGACATCGTAGCTTGATCTTTTAGAGTTGAGTATCGATAAAACACTTCAATTTAACACCCAAAAAACCATTTTTGCATCTTTTTTCTCTGTTATAATTGATAAACATATTAAGATAAGAAATAAATATTGCATGTTACCTTTCAACTTGATAAAAGATTGCTAAAAGTCTTAAAATTCTTAAATAAACTGTAAAGTAAATTCATTCTGAAAAATAATCTAGTTTACTTTTTTGCTTCATGATTCTTTAGGGTATGATGTGAAAAATATTTTTTCTGTGAAATATAAATTTTGGTGTCAAGTGCTTACTAATTGTGTGAGTTATTAAAACTATTATATGTTTACTATAGTGTAAGTAATAATAATATTGAAAATTATATAAATTTTAATATGCCGTTAATTCGAACAGAAAAATTATAAAATGAATAAATGGAATACCTTAAATTTTTGTATTGATTACAAGAATTCTCGTTTAAATTTCTTCTCAGAAATAACTTTAACAGAAAAATATAATTTTTAGCCAGAATTTTTCTATTATTTTAAGCTATTGTATATATTCTGAAATTACAAAAAATTCAATAAGTTTTACCTTTTATAAAAATCATAAATTGTGTTAAGATTTTAAACAAGTTCAAATCTTTATATTTTACGAACATTATTTCGTAAAAAAATAACTTTTTTTAGCATTTTGAAACCGTGAAAGATGTATTTTAAATATATAATTTTTCTCAAAGCTTACATTAATTAATTACGTTTTTCAATAAGCAGAATAATTAAAAATGTTAATAGTCTGACTCTAAAGAAATATTTATATCTTTTTTTTAATGTTAACAGAAAACATAACAAATGTATTTATTTGACCATGTTTTTTTTAATAATGAATTACGAATAAATGTTTCTTTGATGCATAATCTTAATGAGAGAAAAACCTTAATGATTCAAAGGCGATGCTAATTGAATAAACGGAGAAAAAAATATCTTTTAGAATTTGACTTTAACTAAATTACAATTTAGCATCTCTTTTATTTCAACAAAAATCTAATTTTACTTATTAATACTAAAAATGAAATTATAAACTTTTCTTTTTTTAATTACGTAACAACCTTGAAAATAATTTTTTTCTTCCTTCATTTAAAATCATTGTAATTTCAAGCCCCGATTAAAGGAGAATTTGCTCGAGTACCGAAGTAAAATTAGTGGGTTCAAGTTTTAAACAAAAGAGAGTGGATAGTAGTTGTTAATTCTTCTGTTGCCTATTATATGCTCTCTAATTTTTACTGAGGCGCTTTGGTAATGATTAACATGAATTTTAATAATTAATAAAATTGGTAATGGGTTAAATATTGCTTTACAATATACTATTAAATTTGGTAATTTTATCATCATACATCAGAGAATGGCATAAAAACATTTATTTAGTTAATTTGTTTTCAATTTTGTAGTCTTAAATAAATGTGTGTTAATAAGAATTATAATTTTGAAAACCAGAATTTTTCTAGTAAGCCGTTACCATACGTACGTAAAATCAGCCTATGAATGGTTCAAATACCGTATATTTTAGTTTTATTAGCCAAAATCATGATTTTTTTAGCAAAAATAGCATTACAATGTGGTAAATTTACTACGATTTTTTCTCCGTGTAAATTGAAGGTAAGATATACACCTAAATAAATCCAATTTATTTTTCTTGCCAAAAAAATGCTTTTTAAAAAAACTATAATGTTTTTAAGGAAATGAACATAAACTAATTTTAAGAAAAAAACTTTAATGAAAAAATCTTAAAATCAAAAACAATTTAGTTAATACATCTTAATAATCACCTGAAAAAGCAATAAATAATTGGTTATATAATATTTAGTGGTAATTGATTATATAATATTTAGTGATAGCCGTTTATATTCGAATTAGTAGTAACTTATAAGCATAAATTATGATATAAACTATACTTAACTAACCAACGTTTTGGTCATAACATGATGCAGCTTATTCCTTAAGAGTTCTAAGCGCAATCAACTAATACTGATAAATGGCACTAACTAATCATGAGTTTAGCCTCATTTATAGTAATTTAACTTTGATGGAGATAGTAGACACTCATCCACTAATGTCAGAGTTGTGTTAAATGTTGAAACTAGAGTGGATAGAAAGAGATTTGGATGTAGATTTGTAATAAGTGCTGTCATTAATATTATATGAAATGACGCATCTTATTCATCAAAAATACGCAATAGGTTGATTAATAAGCTTAAGGTAAAAATATTTTGTTAAAAAGTGTTAATATTATTGATTATTATAATCAAAATAATTATTTTTGTTACAAGATGTATGTAACATCTAAAATACTAGCTTAATAAAATTAAAAGGATCTTTTGAGACTAAACTTAAAAAAAATTATATCTTATCTGCAGATAAGCTTATCTGGTTTATGAGAACATTAAATAATCTCCTTCACATACTTAACTTAGCTCTTCACGCATATTTTAAGTTTTATTGAATAGCGATGAAATCTTTATTTATAAAATTAGTCCATACCGCGCAGTAAAATATCTTAAAGAAACCGAATTCCCTTTAAAATCAAGAACTATATTGAGATATTAATTCATCTCCATCTGGTCTTAAGATCTTACGGCTCCGCTTCTAGAAAAAATGTCTAAAAGGTCTGGATTTCATAGATCACATGACATGAACGAAATATTGTATGGAACATTTAAAAAAGTGCACTTATCTTTTGGAAATGAAACTGTAAGCATATATCCAGGATCTCTGCTCCATGTGTACATAATTTGTATATAGATTTCTTTATTCTTTTCCTCAATAAAAGCCTAGAAAAATTAGCATGCTGCCATCCTTATAAAAAAGGATATTAAAACATGACTGAAAATTAATAATCAGAAGTATAACTGTTAGAAAATTAACTTTCATCTATTATGATGAATTAAATAAGACTCGGCTCAAAAGTTATGCAGGAAATTGAGAGAAGAGCACTACATATATTATTTTATTTTTTACAATAATTTAAGGCTGTACCACAAATCAGCGAAGTCATTTTAGGGAGAACATTCTTATGGATAAGCAACTGATATTAAATAATATCTCAACAATATTGCGGTTCAAAATATAAATAATAACATAAAAATTAAAATTAATATTTGCATGTTTAACGAGGGAGCTAAGCCCCCTTTTCGCTACACCCTGTATTTGCTTCAAAATAATTGTTTTTTCTTGGCATAAAGTTGTTTTTTCTACGAAAGTGGAAATTATATATTTCAATTTTTTTTTATATTTCGCACTAAAAGGAATTCTGTTTGCTTACGTTAATACCGCACTTCCCACGTTCAAACATTACCTTTATAATTCTAAGTGATTTTTCTAAGTAATCATTGTTTAAAATAACATTCATTTTTTTAGAATAAATTTTTGTAACATATAAGGTAAGTTCACGACGTAATTTAATCTTTTTGCTTGCCAAACGGACATACATGAATACGATTTTTGCATGCATCACATTATGCATGAAGTTGATCGTGAAGTTCTAAATCATATAACAAATCTCCTTAACTGTAATTTATAACAGTATATTAATGTATTTTGTACAAAAAATAAGAGTTCTAAAATGGATAATAAGATTAGACACCGATTTATATAACTTCATCTTAAAATATGGCGTAGAATTACGTAATAATAAAAAGAAATCTCTTATTTTCAAACCCTTAATTTAGGAAACAATCAAAATTAAAAACGTTATAATAGCAGAACAGTTTCTTCAAATTTAGGACACAAAAATATTTATGGAAAAACAATACCTTTGTGACTTTTATTAATTTTATGCTTTTGGCAAGCAAATCAATACGGAAATCTATATGGAAAAACCGGATCCTACCATGTGATTTTCCAGACAATAAAACTACACTGAAAACAATGGTGGATTAGACCATTCTGTTCTTCTGTTATATAGAAAAATAGCTTATTTTGATTTAAAATTCGCGAACATTTAAAATTTTTATAATTTAATATTTGACTGAAATTTGATTGATATTTATTCAATAATTGACTGAAATTTTACAAGTTATCATTTGATTCTAGATTTGTAAAAATCAAAGAATACGTCAAAAAAAATAACATAATAAATTTCATAATAAATAATGTTTTAATAAAAAATATTGCTTTGATAAAAATTAACGTTTGATAAAAAAAAATTCTTAAGAAACTTTTTACATTGAAAATCAAAACTTGTTCGATTTATGTCTTTGCACTGCAGCTAAAACACATATTTTCTTAATCTATTTCGTTAGACTGCCAAACTTATTTCTCGAGAAAGATATTGATTTTAGAGTAAGCTAAACTGCTAAACTTCTAGTAAAACTTACGAATAAATAAAGTTGGTGAATTTTATTTCGATTAAAAGCAAGATGTCACTACAGAAATATATTTTATTCAACGATTGGGGACATCAGAAAGCTTCGATAAATGAAGTTATTCTTTCACTAAATTCCAACGTTCAGAATGAACTTGTTTATTACCGTAGAAAATCATCAAAGGATCTTGTCGTTTTATTGGAATTTGAGAAGGAAACTTGATAGTACTATGTAAATTTATAAACCAAAGTTATTTAAAGTACCCAACTCGTCTGAATCTTTCCTTTCGGAATATTTTATTCCAATTTAGCTTTTATTTCAATAAAAGATAAGGGGATGTGAGATTCGAATGCTGCCCTCTTATCACCGAGATAATTTTCTGAAATGGTGTCTTATACAAGTTTTATGCAGAATTAGAATTTATGCTCAAACTCTGAGGTGCACATTATTTTCAAAGATATTTTGACTTAAAATTCTAAAGAAAACGATTTTGTCTCTATATTATGACATCAAGTATCTTAGAACAAATGAAAGAAATTTATTATAAAGAAAAAACACGATATGTGTTATACAAAAACGGAAAATTATAATATGAATGTTAACTTTCGCTCTGGTTTCTGAGCTAGAATTGGTTTCTAAAAATATGGTCTTCAGCTCATCAAGATTGTCAAAACTTAATAATCAAACTAATTCTGATTTTCTACTATATGTAAATCAAATGAAGATTAAAAGGGAAAAATGGTTTTTTCCCTTTTGATAGGCTGGCGAGCTGGGGGGTTTTCCCTTTGAAAGGCTGGTGAGGGAAAAAAAAGAAAAAGAATTGTACGGGGACACGGATCCTTATTCTCCAGAACCCCCCCCCCCGACCAAGTTACACTGCGTAATAACTCTCGGAGATAATCGATTTCTTTATTGACTTGTCAATCTTAAAAATGACACAGTTAAAAATCCTATAGTTATTTTTTTAAACATTAACATAAAGCTTTCTTCCCTTTGATCTTTAAATGTAATTTACTTTCTCTCAAAAAGTTTTATACGAAGACAAGTTTGTCGTAATAGTTTCTTGTCGTCTGAACTGGATTCAAAATTACAGCTATAGAATTTAACATTTCTAATTTCAAATCCAATATAATTCAACGCCAGTAAAAAGTTAGTAAAACCAAGGATTGCGCAAGAGAGTTTTGCGCACAACTTTCTATAAACAAGAGTGCAATGTTTAATGCTTAATCTTTTTCAACAAATTAGTTAATGTATGGACATTACACAATCATGCTATGTACCCTGGAATGCTTCAGGCAGTAGAGCGCTCACCTTTTGATGAGATGAACCACATGGAGAAAAAAGTTCTGGTAAAATCACAGTACAGTATGTTAATGACATTTCTGAAGAAGAAAAAAAAATTCTGGTAAATAAGTACCGTTTTGGTAAACGGTATTTAAACCATTTGTTTGGTAATTTTTCCGTTTATATGGAAACGATATAACGGAAATTCTGGTTTTCGAAATTATAGTCCTTATTACTGCACATTAAGTAACGAATACAAAACTGAAAATTAATTTCTCCGAATACATAGCTTGTATGCCATACTTTCAGGTATCATGATAAAGTTACCTAATTTTGCCCTATTTTATGAAATTTTACTACATTTACCAAATTTTATCATATATTAAAAAGAAATATTTTTTACTGCTAATTTTACTAAGCTCCATCGACTGACATCGTAACTATGGGTTTGTTAATATTTTACTAGTGTTGTAAATGAGTTCTAATATTTGTAATTTCTATTTAGATTTACCTTATTTGAAAAAGAAGTGATTATAAATGTATTTAGTTTCACGTCAGAACTTTCGTAATGAGCCTGAAAGATATTTGTTTTTGTTGTGATCCAAATTTAAAACGTTTTTTTTTATAGTTGATATATATATATCAATATGTGAACTATATTCAACCTTTTATCAATAGTAATATGCTTCTAATCCCTTGTATCACTTATTTATATCTGCAAATTATAGGAGATTATGATAAATATTATTATTAGATAACAACATTTTAAATATTTCGTAAGAAATAATAATTAGTCATGGAAAAAAATGGAAAAAATTATGTAACATTTAAACTGAATAAAAATTTTCATGAAAATGCGGGTTTTGGCTTTTCTTAAGCATTCAAGTTATATTTCGGATCATTGAAAAAGATCTTTCATTAATTCGTCCATTATCAAAATGCATTATTTTCGTTTCTAAATGTCATTACATAATAAATCGTTTAAGCATATTTACGTAAAAAATCGCATGTTAATTTTAGATACAAATAAAAATTTAAAGAAAAATGGGTAAATAAAAGATTAAAAAAAACAGTTTGTTGCACTCTAAAAATAACCATAATTTAATGAATGATCTTATTTATGTGCTCACATTGTACAAAGGAGCATGCGAAAGTGTTATATAATTTTTTCGCCAATTGCAACTTGTCAAAGGAATTCTAATTATTAAATTAAATGTAATTATATTTGAATTATAAACATCAAGTTTTATATTTTATCAAGCTCTAGATCAGACTTTTTGACTAAATTAAAATAGTTGTACAATTTTGTATCTTAATTTATTTTTTATTTTTTTAAAGTTGACTTGCCAAGAAAATTTCATCATCAATATCGAAAATATTTGGCAAATAGTTTACCTACGAACACTTAATAAAACAATATTGCATCGTTTTTAATATTCGCAAAGGACAATTTTTTTAATATCATCCATTTATAAATAATTTGTCTTGTTAAAAAACACAAATAGCATACTCAATGGATACATTTTTGTTCTATTCTATTTTTTACTTAAATAAAATGCTTTTATAAGGCTAAAATATTTTTGATTCGATTTATCCTACATAAGAAAATGCATTTTGACTTTTTAAAAAATATGCTACTTCTTTCTTACATAATTTTTTTTGCATTTTTTACATAAGCTTAAACAATAATAGAACAAATCTTCGGTCAAATCCTTTAAAAGGGATATTATTTTGAGACCTTTATCTTTTTGATAAGTTAGTGACAATATATATTTTACTGATCTACGAAATAAAGCAGTATATTCTTCTACAAAATATTTTGCAATTATATTATTAATTACAATCTTCAGAAAGATAAATAAAATAATTTTTCATATGATTTTTGAAAAGAAAAAAAATAACATTAGCATGTTTCTATTTATTGGTAAAATCATTATCTTAAGAGAAAGATTTTGGATCCAAGTAGAAGGAGACTATTGGACCAAGGAGACTCTTGGATCTAAGTAGATAAAACAATTGTCTCAAAGAATTTTCTGATACTCAATTTTATAATGTCAAAATTGTCAAGTTTTAAAAACTTCTTCTCCTCTTCTTCTTAAAAAATTTCTTAGATTTTCTTATAGTGTTGTTTAATAAAAATTAATGCACGTAACTATAATCAAGGCAAAACTATTCTTTAAACAATACCTAAGCTACGACAGCCTTTTTACATCATTTTCAAATCATTTTGCTAAATGTTTTTATTACTATAACTACATTTTAAAGTTAAAACAATTCACGTTGAAGATACTTAAACTGAGTACAACATTATTACAGTATAAAATTCAAGCATAAGTTAATATTCACAACTTACATTGATTCCGATTTATTGAGAGTTGCCCTTTTTTCGAATTGGCAAACGAATAAATTTATACTTTAAAACTTCATGAATTCAGTAATTTGTTGTTTCGAAAATCTCTAAGGCTAAAAATTGCGTATGATAAGTTTTAAACCATAAAATAGGAAACGTCTTACTCGAGAATGTATACTGACAGTATATGTGACAATATTTACATTCCATAAAACAAAAATAATAAAAACTATTATTCTCTTATCGTCTGCTATGAGATATTTGTGGAAGAAGAAAAAGTTTATATGCATTTTAAAAATTTCAGAAATAATTTTGACTCGACAAAAATGTTTTTGGAATCCTTAGAGAACTTCATTTATATCATCTTTCTGATCAATTGAGAAACATTTCTTTTATTTTCAAAAGTAGAAAACTGAATCGCATTGACGCCGACTAAGTTTCAGAGTGTAGCGTAGCTACCACAATGACTACTAAATTCCAATTTACTCGTATAGAAAACATATTTTATTTATAACCGTCGTTGAACAGCCAGCCCAATTTTGTGTTTACAACTACTTATGTTCAACTCCGCAGCCTTGTAATTTTGAACCCAATCCGGAAGACAATGGAATTCCTGGATCAAATATTGGGAGAAAGTGTGCCTTTGTGAAGGACTTTTTAGTGGAACTAATCTGCATTTGAGTTACATGGAGAGAAAAACCACGAAAATCTCCTACTGTTAGCCCGAAAGAAAGGGGACTCTAACCAATGATCCGTCTACCACTGAGGATATTTTACGTCAGCACTGTGGTCAGTGCGAGCCGGGTGCGGGATTCGTATCGACCAGCCGTCGCTGGAATTTAAACCCGGTTCACATAATTGGAAGGCGAACGCTCTATCCCCTGAGCCACCATAGCTCTTAGAAGACATATTATCGGGAACCTAGCCCCACACGGGTTACTCGCGGGCGTTACCTTAACACGCCTGCTTCGACCAACAGCCTACCTCGACTGAAACGCCCACATCGCTTTGACCGCACCTTGTTCGATGGTCGGTCCACAGTGATCAGTTGACTAGCTATTTGTGAATGATACATTTTATCCACTCTAATGAATAAAAAATGGAATTATTGACTAGAAAAAATGAAATAACTAGAAATTTATAAAAGGGGTACATCAAAAATGATTGGAACTAACATTTGCCAAACAATGCATTTTCTTTTCAGCAAGCTGTAAAAAATTCCGGATCAAATTACGGTACAAAGTTCTAGCACTTCGGGCTCATAATTCGTATAATTATTTTTACCATAAAATATTATACGGTGATTTTTACAATAACATTTATTTAATTTGAGTGATTCAGAGATTTTACGGTAATTATTACTATAAAAATTGCGGCATATCAAATTTTTAGTGCCGTAACATGTTCCTGTAAAAATGGATTTTACAGTAAAAAGTAGCAGTACCCTGAGAGTCGGAAATTTTTATACCGTAATTTGATCAGGAATATATCTTACAGTGAGGAGCCATTTTTAATTTTTTTCCCCAAAATAAATTTATAAGATTTTTGTGTTCCCCTGAATAAATTTACTTTGTCATTAAAATCTGTATTTTAATTGTAATCTGCATTAAAATCTGTATTGCAAATTTGCATTCTTTTTAAGCAAAGTTGTAAACAATATTAAAGTGAACTATCCTACACGGAGAAAAAATTCTGGTGCAATTACCGTACCGTATGATAATGACATTTCTATTAAAAAAAACATAATATTGATAATAAAACCGAAATATACGGTATTTATAAACCCTTCATTTGGATATTTTCCCCCTCATATGGTAACGGCTTACCTGAAATTCTGGTTTTCAAAATTATCGTTCTTATTATCACACATTTTGTAAAAAATACGAAAATGAAAAGTTGGTCAGCAAATCCTACGATATCATGATAAAAAAAAAGCAAATTTTACCACATTTACCGAATTTTATCACGTATTATAAAAATTTTATTTTATTAAACAGATAATTAAAAGAAATTTAACTAATATATAACTTTATAAAAAACCTTATTCACTTCCAAAACATGAAATCAGAAATAGTAATTGATATGTTACAAGCTCATTTTCAAGATGTGAATGTCAAGTTCACAAAAATGGGCATCAGTTCTTATCTCTTGAATCATATCAACTGTTATTTCCATATTTTATTATTAATATTATTAAGATCATAACCAAAGCTCTTCGATAAAAATTACCGAGCTTCTTGTTCATTTAAATAGAGCCAGAAATTTGAAACATTTTGCCATAGTCTGGTAGCTTTAACCATACTCTTTTTCGCTTTTAGCAAATTATCATCTTACTCTTAAATATTTATGCAAAGGGGAGTCTTTTCTTGTAAATATCTATTTATTGATAAAGTTGTACTTTCTTTCGAAGTTTTTTTTTTTTTTAAATATTATTTGTTGTAGAATCTTAGTAGTCTGTGTTGTTATCAAACAAGCTCAAAAGTCAGAAATCAGACAGAGAGAAAGCGCTTTCATTTAGTTCATTTTTCCTCTATAGCGAAAAAATAATAAATCTGATATTCCGATTCCCAGAATTTTCTTAACTTTCTCAATATGTCAAAACTTCTTTGTCTGCTCAAAATCCAATTTCGTTAAACTTTCGGCTAAGAAACTCGTTTTATCCGATTATATTGAAAAGAGCATTAAGCACAGCTTTCCCCATGTAAGACCGCTGATGTCACCAATCAAATCGATTTGCGAGAAATTTATAATATTTTGAGATTTCCGAAAATAATATTTTCGAACGAGCGATGCTATTTTTTTTTCTTGTTTCAAATATTACAACAGTTTTTCATGATATTGCAATAGCATCAAATATTTCAATTGCATTAAAAGTTAGATCTAAATATTCATAGTTATATTTAGAAATGCACTTGACTTATTTCAGTTGGAATAATTTTTTTTATTATTCTTAGAAATATATGATATTTAGGTTGTGTTAATTTTCCTACATACGATGATGCACTGTTAGAATTTTCATTCTGAAATTAAGATAAAATAACAGGCGGTGGTCACTCATCCAATTAACCGTAAAGATTACCTGCAAAGAACATTTTTTTACCTTTACGGTTTTAAAACCGTTAATAGACTATAGTTTAAAAACCATGAGTACAAAACTAAACAGTTTTTCAACCATTTACGATTATCATGGTTTAAAAACCGTAAAAATGATATTTAACTGGAAAAGGGAGAAATTTTGAAGCTTTATGGTGCTACAATCTATGCGTAAATGAGTGTATCGTATTCATATAGGGCAGGGTCACAAACTGAATAAGTGTAGGACACTGGAAACACTACATGTGAAATATCAGTCCTGGGACTCGAACGCCGGTTCTGACGTTTAAGATTGACAGATTAGCTCTATCGGGAATAATATGTACCAATCTTCAAGAAACTATTTGGCTTCATCAGGTTGTACTTGCTGGTACGATAAAATTCTGGATGTTCAACCGTATTAGAATTTAAATACAACTTTATTTGTAGTTATTTGACTGGTTTTTTATTTGAAAATGATGAAATAACAACTAAATAAATTGTTATTTAACCTTTTTTTTCTCGACATTTTTAATAGTGTGTATTAGTTAATACAAATTATATGATAATTCTTAACAAATCTTTAACTTTGGTTAAAAGTTGTTTCTTTTGTTGTTACTTCATATGCAAAAAGTCATAGTTAAATAATAATAATAATTATCGGGCATTGTTATCGGACAAACATTACTAGTATAAGTAACATTATCGGACTATTAAAAAAACTGAGAGTAAACTATTAAAAGAGACTGATTTTTAAAAAAAAATATTCCTCTTACACATTTGAAAAGGAATTTTAATACATTCATTAATAATTTCAAATTCCTCCTTTTTCTCAAATTAAGGCATTTTTAAATCTGATCACTGAATATAATAATATTTTATTCGATTTCATAGCAGAATGGTTAAAGTTTTTTTTTATCTAGACTATTCTATTTAAGAAGATTTCATATGATCATTCTTATGCTCTTAAAAACGATAATTTAAAATTCAAGTCTAGTAGATAGGAGGCCATATGCCAGGAGTGGCGTGATCTCGATTTTTTTTTAATCATCCCTTTTTAGGTTAGAGAAAGTTAACTTTTTTTAACGACATAGTCAATCTAACGCTTCACAGAAGTTTCCAAAACTTCTTTGTAAAAAGCAGAATTTAGTCAAAGTTTGTGCAAAAAAAGTAAATCTTTATAAAGCATCCGTCAAATCTTATCACGCTTATATCTCTCTCCAATGAAGGGAAGTGTATTATATGCTTAGTCCAGGAAGAAATTGGATAAGCCAAGTGATGTTTTGGTACTAAATGCTTTAATATCTTAAGGAACTTTGCACACGGTAAAAACATTTCTGGTGAAATTAACGCATTACATTGTAATAATAATGGTAAAATAATAATAAATTTAATTTTGGCTAATTAAACCGAAAAATATGTTATTTAAAACATTCATTTTGTAATTTTTCTGTTTGTATGATAACAGTTTATCGGAAATTCTGGGTTAAAAAATTATAGATCGTAGTACTACACGTTTGGTAAAAAATATAAAAAAGAAAAGTAAATTCAATCGCACACTAAGGTTTATGCCATGCACTGAGGTATGATACTAAATATATCAAATTTCACTACATTTATTAAATTTTATCACATATTACAAAGCTATATTTTATTGTTAATTTTACCAAAATCATAACCCAAAGGTCTTCAGCAAAAATTACCGATCTCTTTGGTAGTCCCATACAGTCAAGAACACGGCAAATTATACCATATTGTACCATGTCGATTGGAGATGAATAAAACAGTCCTTAAGTCTCTGAAAATATAATAACAGAATCTTCCAGAAAATACAGCTATTTCTGGCATTCAATTACAGCTCAAATAACACTTTTGTACACAATAAATCACAGGCTTTGAAACCTCAAACGGTACAATGAACTCATAAGAGATTCGTAACTCAGGCCTCTATTGCAGTCACAGACTAATAATCTCCCTACTCAGTGAGACACACTCCTATTATGCCTTAGCGATGGAACCCCGAAACTTTCCGCATGATTCAAGACAATTCTGGTATAACTCCGAAAATATTATACTCCGTTGCAAGTAAAGAAAAAACCATTATCATTATGGAGAAAGCCTATTTGCATCTAAGTGCTCGCCAAATGGATGTTAAGCTCCCATCTAGAGCGTATATCAACATTGCTAACTGTGGAAACGACGTTGCATTGAATCTTTTTTTCTTGTTTTTTTTTTAAATTATGTGAAATAAAAAAAAAATATTGCTTTGTTTTCCGTAAAATTAGAGAGTTTAATCATATTTAAATAATACTTTCTGTTCGCATTTAAAGAAGCTGATAAAAAAAATAAGTATCGCTTCTTACAAGCGTACATTCTTCATCCCGCATTTGATTTGTTAAGGGAATGTAAGTATGAGACGCGCCGTTTTTAGTAGTCCAATCAAATCCATTGCTTTTGCAACGCAATATTGTTATTTCATTTTTAAGAACGAATGTTCTCTTTATTTATCGAAATGTGTTGCCAAGTCTGGGATTCCACTAAAACTGCGCAACAATATTTTTTTTAATAATTCTGTAATATAAATCGAATTAAATTTCTATGTACCATTCTCCATCATAATCTATCATTCAAAAGCTTTTATTTTGTTTTGTTTGAAAGACCTGATAATGAAATAAAATAGAACTATACAGTCAGGGATGATTACTTAAATCGTATGGTCTTTTCTTAATTTGCAATTGTATTTAATATATATATATACCCCATGTAAGANTATATATATATATACATTTCTACGAGTTAAACACATATTGAATTCTTTAATTTAGGGAAATAAAACTTTTGTCTTCGGAGAGTATTTCGATTTTAAATACAGAAAAAATTGAGTGTTTGAGAAAATTCCATTTCATGGTGAAACGAGTACCGATGCACCAAGAGAATTCAAAAGAATTTTTTCTTTTAGCTATCGACAGTTTTTTGCTTCAACATATTCTAGTTTGCTTACATTTTTGTCCCTTAAGCTGCACTCTTGGAACATTCTTCAGCGAAAGAAATTGTATTTCATGCGAAGCAATATATCTTGGTTTAGATATCTTTGTTGCTTTGATCTGATATACTTGCACTGCAGTTTATTGTATTTGTATTTTCATCTACTTCGTGTATTATCGGAAACAGATAGCTAAAATTATGAAAAAATAAATTGTAAAAATATAGATATATGTAACTGTAAAAGAAAAAAAAGGAAAGAAGAAAAAAATATGCATATAGCGCTATAAATAAATACAAGAAAAATAGGAAGAAAACGAAGAAAATTAAGAAAATTGATACGTTTAATTAATTAATAATTATAGTTATAATTTATTAATTTTCTTAATTTATTGATATTATTGGTATATTTTGGTACACATATTATTGGTATACATATTATTGACATATTTTTCATCACCTATATTGAAACAATATTAGTAAGCACTCCTTTTTGCAGATATAATAGTGTGAGCTGATGAAGAAACTATATTTTTTCCCGAACTTTTATTTATTTTCTTTTTAATATTATTATTATGTTATTTAATTTCATTTTATTTTAATAATTTTTCTTCTTCTCTTTTCGCTATTCTGTAATTGTTTCCATGTTTTCTCTATATTTATAACTTTGTCGTTACCACTGTTTCCCTGCAATATTTTACTTTACTTTAATAATTTAGTTTTTTTTTCTTCTTTGTAATACTTCTAAGGTTTACTCTTGCAAAAAAATGAGGTCATTAAACCGAACTAAGTTACACAAAATATTATTTTTTAACATTTGGTCATTTCTGTCTCGGTCACTACTGTCCTTTTGGAATCATTTTATGGTATTAACTAAATATATCATTAGCGAGACATTAACATCAAATAATAATTTTTACTGATTTTTATAAAATAAATATTTTTCAAATAAAAATTTATTCAAAAAGTAAAATTGGAACTTCTTAGAAGTTATTATTATTATTATTATTTTGTATGAGGAAGAATATTCTACGTATTATTACATATGCATGCAAGGAATAACTTTACTTGAACAGCAAATCACAGTAACGGTTTCGATTTGAGCCATAAATAACTTATCGAGCATTATCAATGGTTTGATATGATGAAGGTTGGAACATAAATTGCTCTGGTATATGAAGATCTCTTGATCATGAAGATTAACTTCAAAGAAATTTTATTGATGGAGATTAAATTTTATTAAAAGATTTCATTTATAAGAGATTTTATTAGCCTTTAGAGTCAGACAAACAAAAAGTGCCAAGAAATGAAATTGTTGCACCACAATGTCTCAATCAGATATTTCAAAATAGATAATTTTGAATTTTTATGTCTCGCCTCCCATTGAGGTGTCAGGTGACCCAGGTTCGAGTCAATTAAGCTTCCGGCTCGCATAGACCACAAATTTGACATAAAATATTCTCACTAGTAAACGAATTATGGGTTAGAATCTCTCCTTGACATCGGTCTAATCAGGGGCTAATTTACTGTCCATGTTGCACAAATGAGAGTTAAATCCATCAAAACGTTCGTACATAAATTATTTGTCTTAATTGAATGCAGAAGTCAATTTGTCTTCTGAATTGGGTTCAAAACTACAAGGCTACGAAATTGAACATTGATCGGCGCAAAACCAAAATTTCGTCAGCTGTTCATCACTGGTTATAAAGTAAAATTTAAAAAAAATATTATTTTGAAAAATTAAAGTAACTTTCCATGCAAGCCTTTACAAGAATAAAAACTTACCTTTGCAAAAACTAAAATTTCTTATGCGGTATAATTACTATAATTTAAAAATAAACTGTCTAAAAATAGCAAAATAAGTTAAATTTCGTTGTTTTTTGAAAAATTTTGCTTTTACGTAACTTTTCCCACAATGTCACTACAAGCATTTAATCATTGAAAGAGGGAAAACTAGAAAAATGCTTTTATTTATATGACCAGTAAACATGAAACTTTATGCTCAAAATGAGCTTTTCCTTTATTTTTTCTTTAATATATTGGTTGAAGTTATGAATTATAAATACATTTAGAAAGCAAAAACTTTCTTTTCGGAATAAAATATTACATGCAATACATTTTTTTTCAGAATTTATTCAAAAATTATGTTTAAACATGTATTAAAAATAATCCTCCGTGAATATTTTAAAGGTGCTTAAATTTTCTAATTTAATTTAATTTAATTTTTTCCTCTAATTTACTTTAATTAATCCAACAACTAATAAAGATATACTAAAGAGAAATGTTTCCTTGCCCAAATTAACATAAGTAATTATTTCGTAAAGTTCTGATATGTATGTTTCATAGTATGTCCAAAAGTTTATTGATTGAAATTTTGTTCATAATTGAAATTTAAAAATGCTTCATGTAAGATATTTTTGTCTTGTGTTCCTAATTACGTTCTATTATTATATAATATCAGTGAAATTGGTTATTCCATGTTGACCAATGAATTTCACTTTTTTCAAATGTCCATATTGTTTTGATATGATATACTTGTTCTAAGCGTTTCTGTCTTGCTTCCATCGTTCTGGAGTATTATCGGAAATTAAGAAACTGTAACTGGTAGAAATTAGTGCCTCTCATTGTAAAATAAGATTTTTATTATGATCTTAATATTAAAATTGCATTTTCCCGATAAAGCATTTTTAAGAAATAAGAATGCATCATTCATCAAAACTATTACTAGTTTCACTGAAGCAAATTAGATTTCTCACTGTGAAAAATAGATACCTAAATTTCACGAAACTTTATTCGTTTTTGACGAAACCGTTATCTGGTACATGCTCCGAGAGCAAAATTTCATCAAAGTAAGGAAATAAATATCGTCACTTCTTCGAGAGAAAAAATTTCGTCAAAATTACCTCGTCATTCTATTTTCATTGAATTTTCGTCATTCTATTGCAAAAAAAAAAATGTGGAGTCTAAAGTATCTTACGTCTCTAATTATCACTTCTCTAACGTCTCTAATTATCTCTAATTTTCCTTACTTTATCGTGGGTATCATGTAGGTGGATAAATGTCACGTATTTAACTAATAATAGGCAGATAGAACAGAGAGATAAATTACATTCATGCCAGAAGTGGAATTCGAACCCGCGAAATTCCTGGTTGGAAACTAACCTCTTGACCACCATACAGCCAGTTGGCTTGTCATTATATTTTCGATTGTGTAGTCTTCATTCTAATTTCTCCATTCTAGGTAACAATCCTTCACAATGCACTTGCATGATGCTTTGATTTGAGGAAACGTATTCTTTATATATATGAGAGACAGCGTTTCGTTACGAAATGATTCTCTAAGTGACGAAATGATTCTCAAAATTAACTATGTACTGCTCAAAAAATGCTGAATCGTCAAAATTGAGAATTTTATTTCCGAGGGCACATCCAACGCAATGGTATTTTTACGTGACGCACTTGTTTTACAATTTTCTAAACTTTCATGCAATAAGTTATTAAATAACAACAATTTTAAAACTATAAATTGCTAAAATTCTATGACACGATTTATTTATTTCTAAACTGTGCATGTATAGTTCTCAATTTCATTAATAAGCAATTTTAAGCCTTTATGATACTCTATCAACATTTCTTATGAACTGCATATAAGCATATAATTTAACGTATTGAAGTGCTATGAAGTCTAAATGTGTGAAATGTTGAGAACAAATGGAACAAAAGCTTTATTGATCTCACCGCTGTTACACAAACAACTTCAACATAATAAGGAAGCTCGCTCAATATAAAGCTCAAAGTATTCCGTCAAAGAGAGGCTTTATAATATATTCTCACTGCCATTAGATTGCAAGAAATGTATAAGTTTTTAAGTATCATGGAATCCTTATATTTCTATTTCTGATGGAAGTTTAATAATAATAAAATCTGCCATGTTTATATTTTTTCAAACTTTTTTTAAATTGTAATTATTTTTTTATGCTATTCGAAGTAATACTACAACATTCCAGTGTAATAAGTGAGTGGACTGATTTGCGTTTATCTTGCTTTTATGTATACATGAAACAGGTATGTTAAATAGAAAGCATTTTTAAACGAAATTAACAAGATATAACAAAATATTAGCAAAAATATTTCTTTATTTGTAAAAAAAAGTATATTTTTCAGTTTTCCAAAAAATTCTTTATAAAAATTAACCTAAAATTAGTATTTGGTGAAAATAAAATAACCTGTTATATGAAACAGATAACTAAAAT
>NC_092205.1:29493227-29509098 GCF_043381705.1 Parasteatoda tepidariorum | reverse complement strand
TATATATATATATATCAGCAATTGCAAAATGGGTTTTCAATTAAATAAAAAGAAATGCTATAAAACGGATTTAAATAACATGCTTAACAGCATTTTCTCTTTCGAGCTTGGGAAATGTTTATTGCATATTATTTAACCCTTTGAGGCAGAATTGTTATTAGACATATTTTTCATACTTTTTTCATTATTTTGTAATAATTTAGGTCAAAGTAAGAGAAAAATATTGTATTTCACATTTTAATAATTTATGGTTACGAAATATAGCATGAGATATAGGTTACTTTTTCTGCATTACAGGTGAAGCATGGAAATACTTTTCAAATTTGCACTAATTTGCAGTTATTTAGAGTTAAAAAAAACAGTTATTCATCAGTAAAATTTCTTTAAATTACAAAATAAATTATTGGCAAATTTTTGAATGTAAATTAAAGCATTTTTTCAAACTATTTTTTTTAATTATTATGTTTTTCAAATATATTGCAAATATATTATTGCAAATATAATTCCGATAACCTAACATATTTTTAATAACTAAAAGATTGTTTTTTTATAATTAAAATGTATCAAAACATATTTCTGCTTGTAGTTAGAACATCAGAAAAATTATATAAAAAGTTCTACAGTGTTCTATCAGCGTCAAAAAGTTAAATAATTTACCATATGATATAATTTGAAATATGAAAGAAAGTGGGTAACAATAAATTCTTAATCCCTTTTGTGTCAATAATATACTTAAGATTTCACGATTAATGTAAATTATATGCATAATAATGTAATTTATAAATATAATGCAGTGGTGCAAATTATAAAAATCTGGGAACTAGCATCCAATTACTTACGTAGCTTTTTTTTTTAATCACACAATGCTATATTAATAACTCACAAGAATTGGAAGTTCCGTTATGATATTACTAGGACGAAAAAGTAAAACATTTCGACAAATAAAATGTCGAAACGTGATAAAATGATTCTTTCTACCAGCGTAACGACAAAAAAGAGGTTTAGAAACACCGGAATACATCAAATGGTATGAGTTTTCTATATCCTACTAAGCTTCTGAGTTAAGCTCTAGGCAAAGAATAAATGAAATATAGTATTACATATAAAGCTGTGGAAATTATTTTTTGAGGTTGAAGAATAAGCTTGCCTTTATAATTTTAGTAGTAAAGACTATTGCATAATTATTTATTATTGCAAATGTTATATTATTAAATACTATCCAATCGAAACATAATACTCACGTTATTTTCAAAAAAATAGTTTTATGACATTTATAAATAGTATATTTCTTGTGTAATGTTTAAAATTTATTAAATATTGAAAAAGAGTAGGGGAGAAATGCGCACTACAACACACTTTTAGAGAGGATGACCTCGCTTATTATTGTGCTATGGGATGATCCCCCTACTTCGGATGGATAACTTCTCATCTAAAAGATGAGAGCTACCACCCACTTCCTCAGTATCGATGAGAGTTTGACCCCACTGAAAAGCTCTTAGAAGAGATGGCATAATATGGTTCTTAACGTAGCATGGTTTGAAAAAAAGAAAAAGCTTCTTAAAAATTTTGAGTATTTATTTCTTTGTAACTATGGATACATTTGAAAACTTTGACACTAACGTTTTAATCTGATACAAGTTTCAAATAAGTTCCTCGTTGTAAATAATTATACGAAAATCGCAAAATCTCCTCCATTTGGTTAATCCTAACGTCGCATGGTTTAGACTAAAATGCTTCTTAAAAAAAATTTTGGGTTCATTTCTTAAAATCTATGAATATTTTTGAAATATCTGAAGCTTACTTTGTAATCTAAAATAAGTTTCAAATAAATTTCTCATTGGAAAAAGTTGCAAGAAATTCGCAAAGTGTCCTCCCTTTATTTTTATATGCATGCTCTTAAATTAGCATTGTAAGGACTAAAAATTGCTTCTTAAAAATTTTGAGTTCATATTTTTTGACATGTACAAGTATTTTTGAAACGATAGACTATTCTTTTTAATCTAATCAAGTTTTTCAAATGAGTTCCTCATTGCAAAAAATTATGAAAAAATTCCCAAGCTGTCATCTTTTTTGTCAATTACGCATATACTCTTAACACAACATTGTTTAAGGTAAACAAATCCTTCTTAACCCTTTTGATTACTTTTTTCTTGAAACTGATGGTTACTTTTAGAACAGTTGACGTCCACTTTGTTATCTGAAACAAGTTTCAAATGATTTCCTCATTCCAAAAAATTACTTAAAAAAACTTCGCAATTTATCCTTCATTATGATAACTACTTATATTACTGCTCTTAGCAATAGCATGGTTTGGAGTAAACATATGTTTCTTAAAAAATTTGGGTACACATTTTTTCACATATATGGGTATTTTAGAAAAATTTGACCCATACTTCGTAATCTGAAACAAATTTTAAATTAAATCTGCATTACAAAAAATTATAAAAATTCTCAAAATGTCCTACTTTATTTTAATATGTATGCTCATAACGTAGCAGTGTTTGAACTAAAAATTGTTTCTTGTAAATTTTGAGAACTTCTTTCTTGTTGAATATGTGTATATGAGTATTTCTGAAAAAATTACGCTCTCTTTATACAGTTTGGAAGAAACGCTTCAAACAGCACATTAGATGATTATGCCTCAGTAGATGGAAAAGTTGAAACTTGTGATGTTGACTGTTCAAGAAATAATTGCAAACCCTGAAGATGCACAAAGAGATGCCGATAAAGATGACAAAAAAGAACATCAATAGAAACCATCGTTTTCTGAAAGTCTCAAAGCCTTTGAAACAATCGAAATTTTCTGCAAACATTCAAACTTTCAAAAAATGAAAAGCAATCGATTACAAATGTAGAAAATTTATCGTTTGCGATGAAAAGAAAAGAGTGTGTCCAAACTATAATTTCCAAGTATTTTGAATTAATATGATAATTCCAAGTATCATATTAATTCAAAATCAGCTTTCTTTTGTATAGTAAATATTTCAGCATATTATGTGCATACATTTTTTTTAAATTTATACAATTTGTTAATAATTAATTTCAAAGCTTATCACTTTTTTTTATTACTTTTCATACACTTTCGAATCATTATTTGATATTTTATGTTAGCCAGCATTTGTCGTTCTCCCTCATATGTCATTCACAATGACAGGTCCCATGAGAAAAGAGTTCTTCTGTGTTCTCTGCTTTCTGTGTCCTAGAACACAGGCCAGAGATTTCCGTCGAAAAAGATGGTTCATATTATCTAAATCACATTGTGTTATAATGAAACCAAGAAAAAAACACTAAAAATATAAATATTTGATAAAAAAATTATTTTAAAATAAAAAAATAAAAAATATTTACACACTAACATGAACTCTGTGCATACTTTCATACTTAATGGGTAAGTTAATATGCATATATTTGTATACATACATCATTGATAATGGGGCCATCTATTGGCACATTTTTTAAAAAAAAAATTTAACTGAAATTTCAGCCGTCCGTAATTTAAGCAACATATATCAAATGTCCCATTCAAATCCATTCAATAGAACCGGTGCTAATAAGCATTGTGTACCGCCAGTTTATCTCTGATCCCACTATGGAATGAAAGTCAATCTTTGTATATTCATATGTATATTATTTTTTGGTTATCGATGTATTATTTTTTGTTAAAAACATCCCTAGCTAATATATCTTAATATCACAATTGTGAACTACTGTCTAATTCAATAAACTCTTTTAATGACATAAATATAATTAAACTGACTTGTTTCTTTCTGTGTAACAATTTTACAGCAATAAGGGAATCATTCAAGCGACGTACAAAAGAAAAAATATACAGAATTGAAAATGTAAGCAGTCGTTTTTATTCCGTTTTAAGATAGCTATTTCTTTGACTCTCTATTTTTTTCCTTTTTAAGAAATACTTAAGTACTTAAGTACTTAAGTCGTTACCTTGGATACAGAAGCAATTTTTAATGCATGAATGCTTTTTGATATCTTCCTTTAGAATTTTTAGAAAAAAAATAGCGAAACGGAAAAGAAATAATAAAAATCCATCTTAAAATTAAAAAAAATCAACTGTAATAATTTAAGAAATCGTCGAAGAAATGCAAAATTACAAACTTTAAGTATTGACCAAACCAAAGAAAATTTCTGGAATATGTAATATGAAAAAACATGGTGCCAGTCAAGTTAATACAGAAGACAAAAGTGCAATTTTCTTCGAGATTCACTATTTGTTCCATTTAACACTGCTCATAACAATAGAAATCGGTCTTAAGACTCATGTTAACAAGGCAGTTTCAGCACCTGTATTTAATTTATCTCATTGGCCTCAAAGGACATCTGCAACTGAAAGTGAGACGTACATTTCTTTCTGTAAATTTGATATGATTTGATATGATATGAGGGTGTGATATTTAATCGAATCTTCGCTTGAGTTTTGTTATCCAAACTCTAGGAGCTTTATTTGTATTTTAAATGCTCATATATTCTGCTTGAGTTTTTTCTCCTTTATTTATAATCACAAAATAATTTTTTAACAAAAACACCTCAACATTTTTAATAAAAATTTACGTTCTAAATATGATACAGATTTTGAATTTTATGCAGTTGCATTAGGCATTTAAAACTCCACAATTTTTAATATTTTCATATTAA
Source organism: Parasteatoda tepidariorum (assembly GCF_043381705.1). NCBI lineage: Eukaryota > Metazoa > Arthropoda > Arachnida > Araneae > Theridiidae > Parasteatoda > Parasteatoda tepidariorum. Next base: position 29,504,445 of record NC_092205.1, on the reverse strand, counting down.
TTTCGATTTGTAATATTTCAATATTAATTTTTCCTATTAATTACTTTCATATTAATATTTTCATTCGAAATTTTCACATTAATTTCTACTATTATTTCTAGTCAATGATTCGTATTATATTGAGATATAAAAATCGAAGAGCTTAAGTTGAAGAATATTTTAAATGGCATTTTTATGAATTTGTAAAAATTCACTTTTGAGTAGATGGTAATATTTTTTTTAATTCCAATGCTTAAGCGAGAAATATACACAATTATAGCACCATAGAGAATATACGCAAATATAACTAAAGCAACAGCAACAAAATCAACGTAAAAACAAACAGAAATGAACAATCTAAGAAAATCAAAATGTAAAAAAATTAAGTTGAAAATTGGATAACACTCTTTTAGTCTCCTAAAAACATAAATAGATAAATTCTTCCTTTTTGGGCGGGCAGAGATTGAAATGATTCGCGGTCAGCATCTGGTTGCCACAGCAACATTTTAATTTGCCACAGCAATATTCAAGCAAAATAGTCGAACAACCTTATATAAGATGGTATTCAAACTGTTAAATGTAAGAAAACCCGTTTAAAACTGCTTGCACCCAATATGGTAAAGCAGCCAGAATTTTAACGCACTAACTAGCCCACTTAGTGAAGCCACTTTATTCCTTGCAATTGGGTACATATTATAGCCGAGAAGGCTAATCTGTCAATCTCAAGGCTGACAGAACGTAGGTTCGAGTCCCAGCGTTGATACCACAATCTTTCCTTCATTTCCTTCAACACATGAAGAGTTTATAACATGAAGAGTACTCCCCAATTTGGGATCATGGGCTATTAGAAGCGATGCTTTCCTTCACGCGCGGATGGCAGCACCATAAGGCTGCGTAACACAAAATGTCTACGTGAAACAGCCAGATAAAATATTTAAACAGCATTCCTCGGTTCATGTGATAAAGTCCAACTCAACCACAACCTAACTCCATTACCCATTACCTAACGCAAAGCCTTGCTCCAATGACCAGTTAAATTTCTTTTCCGCGACTTTGAAACCATGCTGTTTGTAAATGATTTAAGAAAACCATCTAATTTTTGCCTTCATGGTGTTTTACCCTTACTAGTTGTAAATGGTTTCAATTCCGTAAAGTTAAAAAAATGTTCTTGAGCGTTAACTTTACGGTTAATTGTATGAACAGACTGCAGCAGATTATTGTACTGTAATTTTGAAATGAAAATTGTAACAGAGCATAGGAAGACAGCAGGACTGTTGACGATCTTAAGTTGATTATGGTGAACATAGAGGAAAAGATGCATTCTCCCGAGTTTTTCTCTCAATCTTTGCTTCACCTCGGAATCATGCAAATATTTTATAGCCAAACTGAATTTTGAAGCAACAGATCGACAGTAATTCCTCTCAAACGGGATTTTTTGGATCTTAGTACACCCTGGTTTGGCTAACTTATCTGCGATCTTAATTCCAAGAATATTGCAGTGGGATTGTTTTGCACTTTTAGTTGAAGCTCCAAAGGAAGGACCTATGTTGTTAAATGTAATAATGTTGTTTGTAAAACATAATTTTTTTAAGTCTCCTAATTATTCTTCAATACATTTCAGCTATCTGTACCCATAATACATTCTTTAATCCTAGCAATTTCACATTGAAAAATAATCTTAATCCTGATAACTTAATCGTCATTATTCACACGCTTCACTTACACACATTCTTCAACACTGGAAAGAATGTTTATTGCTCTATATGCCTCATGAGCCTGTTTGAGACCTATTAGATCCATTTTAGTTTGTTTGTTTTTCTTTTGTGTTTAGATTAATTAGACATTTAAAACTTTAAAATATTATCATAATTAATTTATAACATGTATATTAAAGACTCTATCATTATAATTCTATGGTATTTTTTTTATTTGGTTAACTAAAATATTTGATTTATTTGCTTAAACGGATGACGGTGACTTTTCACTTATACATTAGTTTCTTTGATAATTGAGACCAATTAGTTTTCTTTTTCTCCATAAATAATAGCTTCAAATATGCTGAAATATTCTAGTTTTTTTTATTAAAACTGGGATATCTTTTACCCAAACCAACCTGTAGTTATGAAGTACCTATCAAAATATCTTAGGACTTTATAAAGCTGAAGTTCCTTTAAAAATAACACGTGAATGTTTGAATTAGCACTAAGCTTTGATAAAATTAGGAAAAGTTAGAAATTCTCAGCACTTTATTTTTCTTAATTACTGAACAACAAAATACTAGAGGAGCCAAACAGGTTCCATTCGTCTTTTTAGAGTTAATCCATGAAAACATATTATACAATCCTCAAAACATATTATGTAATCCTGAAAACAAATTTTTAATCATTACAATTTTATTCTTCAATCTTGGAAACATGTTCATTAACCCTGACGATGTATTCTTTAATCTGTGCTACATATTTTTTTATCAAGTCAATATATTCTTCAATCCTGACAACATATTCTTTAATCCTGACAGAACGTTTGTTGAACTTCAGAAAATATACTTAAATCCTTGAAATATTCATAAATCATGAATATATTCGTACTTACATGTACAGTATTATTTTGTATTATTTTTTGTCGAGTGTATTACATGACTTACTATATAAATCATGTAATACACTCGACAAAAACAGAGTAGTACAAAACACGCGAAGAGCCGTAATTCTGGTTAATAAAATCAAAATGTACTGTATTTTAACCATTCATTTGCTAATTTTTCCGTTCATATAGTAAGAAAACATTTAGTAAGAAAATATCAATGCATTTAGTACGAAAAAAAAACTGAAAAGTAAATTTAACCTAATTAAAAATGTTCATACTATGTTCTAAGGTAACATAAAAAATTACCAAATTTTACCATATTTAACAATTTTTATTACGTATAATAAAACCATACGTTGCGATTAATTTTACCAAGATCATTATCAAAGCAATTCGTTAAAAATTACCGAGCTTTTTTGGTATTCCCATAAAGCCAGAAATACGATAAATATTCCAATATTCTGGTAATTTTGACTATACTTTTCTTCTCAGTGTGACAATGCGCCAAAAATGAAATGGGACATTCAGATTAATTTTTTTATCTATTGATAGCATTTTCACACACTAAGATCCAATCTTAAAAATCCGGAAGGTTGATCGTAATTAGCGCAGACGATATTTGAAATTAGGAAATTCGATCTTCAAACTAAGGTGGTGGCCTCTATATTCTAGTCAAGAAAGCTGTCAAAAGTCAATGTCAATTTTGATCATTTTAAAGTATCGGAACAGTTTACGGCTTTACAATCATTTAAGGAACAAAATAAATTCTATTCCATAGAAATTGAAAGTATCCTTTTATAAAGAATGCATGATTTAGCATAAAAAACCATACACATCAATTAATAAACATTATTTAAAGTCTATCACTTATTAGTACGTATAAATCAGAAAGACAAAACAAAAATTATTATGCGTTATAGTATTTTTTTTGTCTCATTATATTTCAAAGTATTATTTCTCACAAAATATGAGAAGTAAATAAAAAAATATTCAGCAAAATGATATTCTTAACAACCCAATAATCTAAGTAATGAAACAAACAAAAAATCAATTATTTTAGTACAAAACAGCAAAAAATCAATTATAATTACATTCAATTAATATTAATTGATATTTTCTAATTTTCAAGCGCATCCCACACTAAGATGTGTACATATAAAAAAATAATACCCAATTTACAGTCAAACTTATATAAAGTACTATAAAGCTCTGGAATGTAATTTTGAACATCTGATTATGATAAATATTTACGTCATTTACAACATTCATTCATAAAATTATCTTATGGTTCTCTTGTAAATGTAACAGCACGATATGTAAATTTTCAAAGTGTTGCAAACTGCTATTTATCTTCAGCAAGCCAAATTGCATAATATAAGAGTATACCAAATGACAAACCGTTATATGCTGGATTAGAGTTCCATTAAAAGCTCGTTGAAAAGACTGAAATATCTAAAGAGAAGAGCTTTCTTGAATAGCTGGATAAAGATATTATACGTAAGAGTTATTCTCGAAATTATTAACTTAAGCAAATGCTTCAGCTTCTTTGAAGAAAATGTAAATCAGTGATTACAAATCAAGATTAGTTCTGTGAAGTGTAAATATACTATTAAAATTATAATAAATTCACAGTAGTCTAAACATGTAATATTTAATGGAATTTTCTTTCTAGTCTTACGTTCATTGTTTATATATTTTCAAGTATATACAATTTATGATCAGAAAGCACGGAAGCAGTTTATTTACAATCAAAGCATCGAATTTGCTATTCTAATCCTTATGAAACAAAATTAAATATATTAATTACAATTAATATTAAAATGCCATTTCACCTAATTGTAAAGTTTAATTATTTTTTATATTCTATTTCAAAAATTACTAAGATGATCTTTGGTTACATTGAATTAAAAAATACTGATATGTGTTGAAACAAAAGTCTTCTATTTATTTTGTAACTTTTACTTTCTTTATTTTACTTAACTTTATTATACTTAACTTATACTTAACTTTACCTTTATTATGAAATATGAAGACTAAAGGCTAACTTAAGACACTTTATAACATTGAGCTTCAGGTACTATTATAATCAGTTCCAAAATTGAAAAAATATTATACTTAAGAGTTATTTTCGAAATTATTAACCTAAGAAAATGCTTCAAATTCATTGAAGAAAATGTAAATCAGTGATTAGAAATTAAGATTAGTTCTGTGAACTGTAAATATACTATTAAAATTATAATAAACGCACAGTAATCTAAGCATGCAATATTTAACAGGAGTGATTTTTTCTTCTCTTACATACATTGTTTATATGTTTTCAAGTATATAAAACTTATTTTTTATCAGAAAGCACTGCAGTAGCTTTTCAACTATCCAAGCATTGAATATGTTATTCTGTTCCTTATAAAACAAAAATAAATATAATTATTATGATTAACAATCAAATGACATTTGTCTAATTGTAATGCCTAATTACTTTTTATAGACTGTATAGAAAGTTATTAAGATGACATTTGGTAACATTGAATTAGTAAATACTTTCATGTGTTAAAACAAAAGTCTTCTATTTATTTTGCAACTTTTACTTTAAGTATATGAAGTCTAATTTAAGACGCCTTGAGCTTCAAGCACCATTATAATTAGTTCCAAAATTGAAAAAAAATTATTGTTATATAAAATTACAATGCCTTACAAAAAATTTGATTTTTAAATATACAATTGGAGCTTCTCTGCATGATTTATACTCAAATTTTGAAATATTTTACGTTTTTCTGACAAATTATTTTACACCCAAACATAGAAGATTACTTAGCCCGAAATTAAAACAATATTTAGCTGAAAAACTAATTCCAACTATATGCTCAAAAAGCTTCATTATTTCATAAATCTTCCATAATAAACCTAAGTATATTCTGATCCTTATATATTATTTATGTATTTAGAGAAGAGTTAAGGCTAAAATGAAAATCGGCAGTATTTTAGTGCCATTTTTATGGAAGCTACCAGTAAGAAACACGAAAGCAAAACATTTGCGAATTCAAGAAAAACTTTATATTTGGAGGTCGTAAAATAGTATAGTTTTCCTATTTTAATTTTCTAGAAAAACAGATTATTTTAGTAAAATTCCAGTTTTGGAAAATTCATGGTTGGAGAAAATACTACAAAAATACTTACAGCATCTCTTTACATGCAAGATTATAATTAAAAGAAATTAATATTTCATTGATTCGAATGAAAACTGAATCATTCTCATTTATAAGTCTTTTGAATACTTGAGTATACGGAAAAAAAACATAAGTTTAGGAAAGTGAGATGACGAAACAGCAAAACCCTTTTAATTGTGGCTGTAAGTAGTTTCTATAAGCTTCAATACCTTCGAGCTTCAACCTGGTTTTTCTGTACACTCGGCTTTTTTTTATTCTGATTTGTCATATTTCGATAACATTTGTATATATTGCTTAAATATTCATTTGTGTTCCTTCTATCTCTCCCTAACGTGAATACTTTTTTTATACACATTTCTGACAAAACTTCTGAAAATATGTATTAACAAAACACATTAAACAGAACTTATATTTCAAAATAATTCCAGTTATGCGGTCTCAGAAATAAAACTCTCACTTTTGATCATTCAGCAATCCTTGAGTTGTATTTCGTTAATTTTGAGAATTATTTTGTCACGAAATCGCCTGATTTATGACGAAATGCAAGCTCTCAAATACATGACGAAAGTGTTTCCTCAACTCAGAACCGCAGTGCACTGTGGGAGTCTGTGTTATTAACTAGAATGAAGAGTAGACGATTCATATAACAAAATAAGCACACCAGTCTATTGTAATAGCCTGGTGGTCAAAGAGTTGACCTCATACCAAGAAGATCCCAAATTCGAATCCCGCTTTTGGCATCGAGGATCTCTCTATTCTATTTGTCCTTGTGTTGATGGGGCGAGATTGATCAACCTGTATTGTGCCCTCGAAAAAAATGATCAAAAATACCGTCTGTTAGTAGTGCCTCATGACCACTCGTAGTTCCTCATAGTGTTTTTCTTCCTTTTCTTTTCCTTTGGAAAAAATAGAATGCCGATGTACTTCTTTTTGACGAAATTCGTTTCCTCGAGTAAGTCATTATAGGTATTTCATCATTTTGACAAAATATTCACTCGGAGCATATAACAGCATATAATGGTTTCGTCAAAAAGGGAAAAAAATCGTGAGATTTGAGTGTCCATTTCTTACAGTGTATTGTTACAAAAACAATTAACACTATAACAACTATTTTCACGAAGTGTCACATACTATTTTTCTTATTTTCTTTTGAAAAAAATAGAATGACGAAACATTTCTTTATTTTTGACTAAATTCGTTTCCTCGAAGAAGTGATTATAATTATTTCGTCAGGACTTGGTTTCGCTAGGAGCATATACCGGGAAACGGTCTTGTCAAAAAACAGAAAAGTTTCGTGAAAGTTGAGTGTCCATTTTTTACATTGTATTATTACAAAAATAATTAGCATTAGCGCAGATAATTTTACAAAAATCAATTTATATTATAAAGTTGTCCAAACAGAGTCGCAATCGTCGTTAAATTGACTGGATCCATTTATTTTAGATTTCTTGATAAAATGAGCTTCCGGAAGTGAACTTGTTTAATGAACAAAACTTCCCAGAAATTCCAAACTTAATGTTGGAAGTTTGTTCGATCAGACAACTTCAGATGATCTCTAAAAATAGAGACATCGTAAACAACAGAGTAATCGTTGTTTATTCGATCTCATTGATCCGAAAGACTTTTAGAAGGTTTCTTTCTTCCCGTTCATTTCCTACTTTTAAGGTACTTCTGACACAGGACGTGAAACGGTTGGAAATGTACATTTTTCGAAGAATTAATAGCATTATAAATTTGAAAGTATTAGGCCGAGCATTTGAAAGTATTATTTAGTTTATTATGTTTCTTTTAAATGAAAATTGGGAAAATGAAGATAAACACTAATATCAGATGTTTTGAAAATTTACGATTTATTAAAATTGAGCTAGAGAGAGAATAATTTTATTTTTGGCACATTTAAAAAAAAGAAAAATGCTAGGCACATCTCGTGCGAACACTTATCTGTGGGATAGAAAGAAATGCTTCCTATATTTTTAATTTTAAGTATGGCTAAAATAATATTATTTTCTCCTTTTTAATCCACTTGAAAAAAGTTTAATCCACTTTATTTTTTTAATTTTCCTTTTTATGTTCTTAGTTTGTTCGTCAAAAAAGTCAAAATCACAACTGTCAATAAAATGAAGAAAAAACTTTGTTTGTGACAATTAGAAAATAATTGAAACTTGTATTTTATTCAGGGAATAATATCCAAATGAAATTTGAGCACTCTGGCAATATGGAAAATGCTTGAAATTTGGATTGATTGATTACTTCTAGTTAGATAAAAAATCTATTTTAAATGGTCAGGAGACGATTAAAACTTTTACTGTCGGAAGTACAATTTATATGTCTAGCTAGTCGGAATGTGGTAATATCTACACGGAGCAGAAAATTCTGATAAAAATACTTTACAGCATGATAATGAAATTTCTGGTTAAAAACAATTATAACTCTGATTAATTTAATTAAAATATATGGTATTTAAACCATTCATATGGTAATTTCTCCACTCATGTAACGGTTTATAGGAAATTATGGTTTTCATTACCACACATTTAGTAAAAATTACAAAATATCAAAGTAAATTTAACTGAATAAATGGTTTTTATGCCATATTTTAAGGGATCATGATAAAATTACCAAATGTTTCTAGCCTTACCAAATTTTATCAGATAAAATCATATTTCATAGTTAATTTTACCAAAATCATTATCAAGGACATCGAAAAAATTACCAAGCTTATTCGTATTCCCATACAGTCAGAAACTTTTTTTAATCATTCAATTCAACATAAGACAATGCATGGAATTTACTACTTCACTTGTCTATATAGCTTTACATAATTTTTGAATGGGTAAAAGCAAAAAAGTATACTTTTTTTACAGAAAAGGAACTTTTATAACTTTTGACCTTTTTTTTCTTCATGTTTTTAATTTTTTTGATCGTCATTAATTTATGATATTAGCTCATTAGCACTTGATATTAGCTCATTATTAATTTATAATATCAGCTTCATTTGTTGATGAAATAAATTAATTTGTTAACGCATAATTTAAACTTCATTTTTAATTCCGTATATGAACTACTTTTTTAAAACAAATCAAGACAACAAACACAATTTCGTAAGAGGGCAGCAAAATTTTTCATTTTTTAAGAATGCTGAATTTTTAAAATTGAAATAAAAGTATTTCCTAAAAGGAAACAACTCAGTATTCATGCATAATTAAAAATCATTAAAAAAAATATTTAACTTTTTCGACTTGTTTTATGATTTTACAACAAGGTGAAAAAAAAGTTCACTATGTTATATCCAACTCAGTTACTATAAAAGTGACTTACGAAACTAGTACTGCACTCTTAGAAAATTGAACTTTTGTTCTTTTTTAGGTTTGCTTCGAAATTTAAATTTACTCTCTAACAGCTATTTTTTTTTCTTTTCGCTTCTGCAGTGACGAATAAAACTCAAACTTTTATGTCAGTTTTATATTTTAAGCGTTCAATGTAACTCCATACGAAGCAATTTTACAACAGTAATGTCATTTTCAAACATTATCACCAAAGAGAAACGATAAATCTAGAGTAAACTTAATTTAATCTAACTCAAACATGCTTCACCTTTCTAAAACGCATTTAGCAATTTAATTTATTTCAATTTAAAAGCAGTCGAAACCTTTGGAGAATAACTGTAATTACTCTAGTCCAAATATTTTCTTTGAAGTTAAATTATGTCATTTAAATCATTCATGAATTTGCACATGTTTAAAGATGATTTCATGCTTTTAAATATTTAAGGAATTAGTGATATTCCCAAGTTTATCAAGTTGTCTGAGACCTGCTTTATTTGATTAGGCAACTTCTTGTCAATATTTAATGAAACAATTACTTGATTTTTTTTTAAAACATGTCTCGAAAATGAAGTATTTTAAGCAATAACTTATGAATAATTAACAATCAATTAAAGCAATCAATTATAAAATAGTGTTCATGCTTCGTTTATTTTAGATTATGTATTTTCTAATTGTTTTAATAGATATGTTGCATTAAGACTAGTTCTTTTGACTAAATTAGTATCATTAAAACGACAGAAGATACTAATTATTTTCAATTCACTCAGAGCCATGCTTCAAGTTAAATGTCATGTGATTAGCGGAAAATATGAGTACTGTTTAAATGACAGCTTTTTCACTATAATTTCGTAAATCCAACTTAGAAAATTTAAATTTTTTGTACACTGTAAGAAATTCCGGATAAAATTATGGTAAAAAGTACTGGTATCCTGATTGCATGGATAACATCTTAAAATTATTTTACCTCGAAATCCATTTTTACCGTAAAAATTTATATCGGGGTTTTCATAGTAATATATTTATTTAATTACAATGATTCAAATTAATTAATGTAGAACTATGCTATATCAAACTATTTTTTTTTTATTTCCAATGCCAGATTATAGACAGTAACAGCATACATAAGCATACGAAGTGCAGAGCAGCGGAGAAGGTGCGTGTAGTCCATGTCCTCACCAGAACTGCAAAGAGTGCATACCAGGGAAGGAACGATACCAAATCTAGACAGATGTTTCCGCAGACAGTCATGACCGGTGGCCACCGCTCTTCGTCTTGGGCCATTTCGGAAATTTAGGATGGTAGCCCTCCAAGACTTAGCAGAAGTACGGTCGATAAGTTCTTCATGAGCTCAGGTCTTAAAGGTATATCAGGCTATTTGTGCCGTAAAGTTCTACGGTAAAAGGTACCGGTTTTGTACCGGAATTTCTTGCAGTGTTATATTATTGACAATTAAACCAATGTTATTATCATACCAAACATAGAAATTGTTTTGATGATATTTTTAAAGCATTATGCTTCCCTTACAAGCAACCATAAAGGAACATATGCACACGGAGATAAAAGATTCTAGTAAAATAGCTGAAATTGATTGTAACGAGATTTCTGGTAAATAACGAAATAATTTTTGTTCGTGAAATCAAAATATACGGTATTTGACCCATGCATTTGATAATTTCTCCTTTCATATGCTAAAGATTTACCAAATATTCTGATTTTCAAAATTATAGTTCTTATTGACTCATTTTTAGTAAAAATTATGAAACTGAAAAGTAAATTTAACCGAATAAATGGCTTTTACGTCATGCTCTAATGTATCATGATAATATTACCAAATTTTATAACATTTATGAAATTTTTTACGCAATCTAAAACCATACTTTACTGTTAATTTTACCAAAGCGTTTAGGGAAAAATTACTAAGCTCTTTAATGTTCCCATAGTGTCAGAAATACAATAAATCTTATAATCACGATAAATTTTGAATCACGATAAATCCGTTAGTTTTGACCATATATGGCAGTACTTTTACTTTCGTTACTTGTACCGCCGGTACAAGTAAAAGTTACGTACTTTTACTTGCACTTCGTTACTTTTTAAATTTAGTACTTGTACTTGTACTTTCGTTACTTTTTTGGGGAAAAAGTACAAGTATATGTAACGGAA
>NC_092205.1:29423097-29492727 GCF_043381705.1 Parasteatoda tepidariorum | reverse complement strand
GTTACTTCTTTTAAAAATACTTGTACTTTAACTCGTTACTTTTTAAAAGTAACGTTGCCATGTATGGTTTTGACTATACTTTTTTTTCTCAGTGCATACCAAACTCTATCCGATAATTTTCACTTATAATAAGGCGAATTTGAAATCATCCCGCTCTAGCACAAGCAACCAAGAAAGAATAAGATTTAAAAATATGTCTTTGTGGGGAGAGTAGTTATCGACAATGTCAACCTTCATCCACGCAAAGATGCCCCACCATAGAATCGAGTTAGCATGTCTTATATACTAGTGAATTGGAATTGTATTTTTGTAGTGGTAGATAAACTACAGTACTCCTTCACCAAAATTATAGCTGTGATAGAATTCAATGACGGTTACCATTAGTTGATTCATTGCTGTATTGTGAGAAGCCGGGAGAGCTGTATTAAGATTGCAGTACTCTTTGAGTGCTGATCGTGAACGCTGCATTACGTTCACGGTCGCTCCTGTGTTGCCATTAGCAGTCGAGTGAATACGTTGTACGTTGTGTGTGATGGAAACTGAGTAGCAACAGCACATGGAGGTGGATGTCGCAGTCACAAGTAGCAAGTCAACTGTTCAATATGGACCATACATCGAAGTAAGCGTGTTCAAATCGTAGTGGGCGTTTCTTCCAAGGTAGGCGTGTTCATATCACGTCCGGGTCACCAATGTGGAGGTAGTAGTTATCGACAATGTCAACCTTCATCTATGAAAAGGTACCCCACCATAGAATCGAGTTAACATGCCTTATATACTAGTGAATTGGAATTGTTTTTTTTTTGTAGTTGTAGATACACTACAGTTTTATCTTCTAAATATGGATTTAGGGTTCTATGCCCTTAATACAAATTTTTAGAATCTTAAGAGTCACAAATTAATATAAAAATGAGGAAGAAACCGAAACGCTATGTAAGTTCGTCGAGTCCCGAGCTGGTTGAAAAACAGTCTGGCTATGCCAACTGCTCCGCTTTCTGGAAAAGTTTTTAAAAATTGGTAGCGAATAAAATAGTAAAACTTGTAGAATTAGGATGATTACGTTTGCTTTTTAAAACTGTAACCGAGAGATAAATACATTAAAATTGCATTTTATATCATATTTTGAATTTTTGATATGTTGTGGAGAAAAAAAGGTTTGATATGAAAAATGCTAAACCAAAAATAACTTACATTTTGTTACCACTAGAAAATACTATTTCACAAAACGAAGCAAGTTGACATATCTGAATAGAAAAAACAGCTTGAATGCTTGATTTCTAATAAACATGGTTCAACTTTCTTCTGTTTCTTCCGGCAATTTAGCATGTTTTGAATTTTTTAATAAAACTTTCCTTACAAATGATTCTCCAGATTTTGATAATTTCTTATAGTTCAAATTTTAATTGTGCAATTTTAACAAATGTTTAATTATTTGAAATTATATATTTAATTTTATTTTTATAAGGTTTCTGAAAATACTTAAAGGTAGGATGATTATGAAACGTCATGTGCAGTGTGCAAAATAAAAAATTTAAAAAAACTCGGAGTTCCCTGAATAACTTTTGAATAAATAATCGGATTTTAAAGTTCTAGGAATGATTCACATTTGATCAAAGGGGGTGACGTTAAATATACAAATTAACTGGTGCGGACGATATTTTAAGTTACGAATTCAGACTCAAAAACGTACTTTCTCTGACTAAATATACCTTTTTTTTTTCAACGGATTCGGATTTCGGATCTCTAAACTATAGGGAGTAGCCGCAATTTGGGAAATATGGTCCCCGTAGTTTAGTCAGTTTATCCAAAGTTTATCCAAAGTTTGGACCCCTTAATGTTAATTTCACTTATTGCGCATTGCGCCATATCTAGAGAACGTTTTAAGGACGTTAAGAACGAGAGCGTTAAGAACGAGAACTTTTTGAACTCAGTTATAAAATTCGTTTATCCAGATATAATTACATGCAAAACAATAATTCCACCAAACCATCTTAATGATTCAAGAAAGGAAATTGGACTAATTAATGTAATTAATTTGTGCAGAGGAAATTTAACGTTATGAAATCAAACATAAAAACGTACTTTCTCTAAACAAACACCTTTTTTTTTGACAAATTTGGGTTTTTGACCACCAATATCGAAGGTAAATGCAATCCGGGAAATAAGTCAGAAATAGTTTGGTCTGGAAAGCGGTCTAAAATGTCCAAATCTTAATGTTAATTTCATTTTTTTTTTATATTTCACTTTATATCGAGAACCTTTCAAGGGAATCAGAAAATTTTTGCACACAATTTTAAAATTTGTTTATTCAAAGATAATTTTGTGCGAAAAATGACTTTGAGTAAATATTTATTATTTTCAGTTATTTTATTTACTAATATTGGAAAAAAAATTTTATTGTAAAGTACACAATTTTTTACATCGTTTGAAAGAAAGAAATTTTTTTGGAAAAATACAAATTTCGAACGAAATTGTTCGAATAGTTCCTGAGAAATCAAAGTTTAATATTATGACTTTTGATTAAAATAAAAAAAAAATTAAAAAAATATGATTAATGATATGAGTGAAATATATAAATGAAAAAAAAATTATTGAGTCCCAGAACTTGAAGAATCAATCATTAGATCAAAAGTAATACAGGGTAATCATTTTATTTATTTATTTATTTTGTGCTCTTTTCTTGGAACAAATCATATCTTGAAATTGAAACAGTTTAATCTGCTATAAAATGTATTAAATTTGCTTTGCTTAAGAAATTTAACTTTTTCCTAGATTGATAAAAATATATTTCTTTAAAAACCAACCAAAACGAAAGAGCAGGGAAAAAACTTTTTTATAAATATTACATAGAAAAGAAAGCAAACGTTTCCAATTTCGAAAACCTATGTAAGGAAATAAAAAAAGCTATCAGATAAGAAATAAAATTGAAATAATGGTATAAGCGGCATGTTAGTTGAAAAATGGTAAGAATAATGCGATGGCATGGCTTAAAAATAAATGTCAACTTCTGTCAGAAAGAAATTTATTTGAAACCTGTGAGAAAGCTTTTGAGTTTTGTGTCGTGACATTTCAATATGACATGTGCAATACGTTTTAGAATAAATAGGAATAGAAATATTTGACATGGTACCTGAAGTTACGTGCATTTTTTATAAGACAAGTCAATTTAAAAACTAAAGTTATAAGTTTATATTAAGACACTTAATCAAAAGACTAGTATACATTTCTTTTTGTGACAACATTATAAGAGATTTTGAATTATTCACCGATTAGAGGAAATAGTTTAAAAGAAATTTGAAATTGAACTGGAAAAAATATGCTAATCTTACACAATATGTCCAAAATTAGTCACTTCTGTACTGGTAAAATATATTTAAGGGACTAAATTTAGAGTAAAAAAAGACGAAGAGAATTTTTAAGTTACGTTCACTTTGTCGATGAAATTTTTATTAACGCGAACAGTCGTTTTAAACTGTTAGAATCAGCAAGATATCAGAAATCAGTTTTCGATTCCACGAAGAAAAAATAAATCAAACTCGAAAGAGTTGCTATCCAAAAAGTGAAACATTTTGAATATTTAAGATAAAAATAGAGAATGAATAACATCACCATACTTGAAAATCTTACATAAACTTACGTGTGCTTTTGACATAAACAACGCCATTTTAAAATCTAGTATGCAAATCTAACTGATACTTATGAAACAAAGATTTGGACACTCACAAACAGATTCATACACATTATTGCAAAACATAGCTTCAAAAAGGGCAAAAAAAATATAGAAAGTTTTATTCTGTGTTACGTGCAAGGACATAAAATTAGTAATATTGGTCAGACATTAACTAGAAATTTTTGATATCATCCAGTGAAATAAACGTCTAAAATGCCAATATGTTAACCTAGTAGTTCCCAAACATTTTGGTCTGCGAATTACCAAGTTACTAAACTATGAAATATACAAGCAAACTGACCCAGGGACAACGAAATACGCAAGTAAAAAATATAATGAAAATAGACACCCATTATGCACGTGGATGTCACGTCTCATTAGGACTTCTTGGCCTAGTTTCTCAGCCAGAGTCGACAACCCAGTAATACAATGCTTGCGGCTCACTTATGCGCCACGGCCATGAGTATTAAACCATTAAACCTACCTTATAACTTGAATAAAATAACAACATACAATTACACTGTTAGAAATTTCTCGGAAAAAATGGTTAAATAACAATTTATTGAATGGTTATTTTACCATATTTAATCAAAACAGTCAAATTACTATAAATAAAATGGTAATCAAACTGTTAAGTTTGAGGAAAACTGTTTATTGTCTGCGTTCACCTAATGCGGTCGAACAACCAAAATTTTATTGCAACAATTAGAGCCACCTAATGAAGCTATTTAGTTCTATGCAACGGCGTACATATCATAGCCGCGCGGGCTTAGCTGTCAATCTCATGACCGGCAGAACTGAAGTTCGAGTCCTAGTGGTGACACCATAATATTTCTTCAATTTCCTTCACCACATGGAGAATTTCCAGTGTCCGGCATTCTCTAATTACCATTACCTTACGAAAAGCCGAGCTCCTATATCTAGTTAGATAATTATTTTTTTTTACGTTTTTGAAAAATGCTAGTTGTAAATGGTTAAAAAACCGTATAGTTTAATATTCATCGTTTTATAACCATGCTTTTTGTAAATAGTTTCAAAACCATGAAGGAAAAAAATGTTCTTTACCGTAAACTTTACGGTTAATCGGATGGACAGACAGCTGTCAGTTATTTTACCATAATTTTAGAATGAAAATTTTAACAGTGTATGCAACAATACAATATCATAAGAATCAATATGCACGGTCATTTAGAAAGCTTTTTTATAGCAGTAGCATCATTTATGTTTTGATGTAGCATCATTCATTATGTATCTTCTTATGTTATACCTACCGCGACAAATCAATTGCTCAAACATGTGTATATAAATTGTGCCTGTAAACGCATTATTGGCGAAATAACTTCGATTTTAGAATATTTTTAATATCTTAAGCATTGTTGTACTACCAAATTGTAAAATCCTTCCAAACGACCGTACAAGGTGGCAGTTACGCTATAGTATTTCAATTTTGAAACAAAATGTGAAGCTCTCAAAGAAATTAATTATTTTTCATCAATTATTTTCTATAAAAAAAAGTATGTTTCCCTCATTAAATAGATGTTTTTAACTAAAACGGTTTGCATTCATTATAAAATGAAAGAAATTCCGTTTTGAGATTGTGACGATACTTATATTGAAATGATTTATTTTAAGGGTTACCTAAGCATAAAAAGTTTGAAGACAATTTCACAAACAATTTATGATCAGAAATTAATGTGTCGTTCGAAGTAAGAATGGTTTATATGCCTGTGTTTCTTAAAATACTTTTCGATATGTTGAAATAAAATGTAAGTATAAAAAAATAATCTGAAGAATTTGAAACGGCAAGATATTACTAAAATTAAAGCTTCATTCGCATTAAAAATATACTAATTGTCGACATGTTTCTAGCACTCAAAAACAGGAGTTCATTTTCGAGATTTGCCAGACGTGAATGAGAAGAAACAAGAGCAATTTTTAAATTAAAACGTAAAGTTGTTAACGAAAAATGGAAAAATAAAGGTCAAAAGCAAAACTAGATAAACCACAGTGACCGAGAGAGACAAATCAGGTCAAAATGCATTTTTACGCCAGAGGTTCTTCTCTCGGCTACTATGGTTTTTATGCTTTCATTTATCACCCTCGTTTTCATTTTTTCGTTAGCAATTTCTACTTATATTTCAAATCACTTTTTTCCTTCTCATTCTATTTACGTCTGGCAAGTCTTGAAAATGGGCTCCTGTTTTTGAGCGCTTGAAACATGACAACTATTGTTTCCCATTTGTATACTTTTAAAGCGAATGAAGTTTTTAATCAAGTATTAAAATGTAGGTAGTTTAAAAATAATAATCTTTTCATTTAATTGTTGCTGTACTTAGTTAGGGCGAAAACAAATGTAATGATACTTTCTGTTTGCCATCAACAAAAGTAAAATACAAAAAATCATATGCACCTTTTTTCATCCCTTTTTGTATAAAATTAAAACCAAAACAATCATTTCTTCCACATCAACGCATTTTAAACTATAATGCATTTTCTCTTTAAGCATTTACTTAAACTTGGCTCTTTGCAAAATTAAGAGTCTTACTTGGCATCTCAAAAAATATAAAAATACTCCAAGTCCATAAAACTCGGAAGAGCTATTTCTTCTCTCTAAATGCCAAATGCTTAAATGTTAGGAAAGAAACGGGAAAAAGAACTCAACTGAAGAATTAAATGACATCTTGAAAATGAGTGAACTATTGCATTGGCATGCTTTTCAATAGAAATGTCATTTGAAACCTAAGAAACACTTCCCGATTTATGCACTCTTTGACAAGTATAAGCGCCTACCATTCATTGATTTGTAATGCAAGTAGAAAAATTGTCTATCAAATGTGTCTAAAGAATTTCTAAATTCTACCCTTTGCACTTTTTAAAATGATTAGTAAAAGGGCTTGAGGGTTTTTTTTGAAGTGATTTTTCTAACAGCAAAGGCTAAAATGTGATCGTTTAAATAAATTTTACTTTTGTTTTTAATTTTTATTCAGAAGTTTTCTTCTTTTACAAAAACAATATGTATTTTACCTACATTTATAAGAAATACTATGGCTCAACTCATTATCAACTTAATATTTTATTTCAGTAAAGAAAACATTGTTCTTGAATCTTTTAAAATGCACACAAGATATTACATTTTAGTTTTTGGTGCAAAACCATAAAAAGTTCGGGGGTCTTTTTATTTTAATCAGTACGCACATTTGAAACATTCTAGATACATGCCTTTTGTTTTTCCTACCCAAATTATATATTAATTTTAGCATAATTTATTTTAAATATGAAGACCTTAAAAATTCTTTTATGATGCAGCCAAGTTCTGAAAACATTTAAAATATAGTATGCTTACAAAATATGTGAATTTCAAACCATATCCCTCTTGTCCCTTTACATGGTTCAAAATATATATTAGTCCATTGAAAAATAAAACGCAACTGGCATCTTGAAAAGTTTGAACTAAAGCTACTCATATTATTTATTATGTCATTTATTTTAAAGGTGATCGATCACCACTAAAGTCTTCAGACTGCCAAAACAAAGAGGTGTAAGACAGATAGTGTCCAAATTGGATAATGTGTCAATACAATGTCTCAAGGGTTTCTGTTCATACTTTCTAAAGGGTAAAAAAATTTCAAAGAATTTTCCACAACATTCTCAATTGTTCATATAATACTTCAATTAAGCTCTGTTTCTCAGAGAAGTCAAGGAAAATATGTTAGTTAAAACTTAAATAGACTTTTATTTAAATAAGTAGAAAGTATATTTTATTACCAAAGATTTATTACTATATATGCTGCCGTTAAAGTGTGAAATCTGTCGTAGAATAACTAGGAATAGAATTCGCTTCATAGAATAAGTATTTATTTCGGGAAATAACTAGACAAGTCAGTTAAAGTACATAAAATTATTGAATTCTATGATTCGACTAGGTATACTATAGAATAACGATTACTTTATAGTTAAAGAATGAAATACGGCCCTCGAAAGCTCTTTTAATAAAGTTCTAGCTACTTTTAGACAGTTTTGAACCGCTTATAGTTGCTTTGCAATGACGTGCGTGTGTGTAAGCTTCATTCGTTGCTTTTAGGCGTAGTTATTAATGTGTGGAATAATAAATTATATCATCTGCTTTTCCTTATTATTTATCAATTAATCATCCACAATAAAGATAAAATGTATTTTTAGAGAGATTTTTTTATCTATTTATGATCAATTAATTTATAAAATAAATTTGAAATTGTTTATTTTTCACTTTAACGTTCTATCAATAGTTATTTCATAGAATAACTAGGTAAATTATGAAAATTTTAATCTACTATATACTCTAACTGACTTAGTTATTTCATAAAATACCTAACGATTCTTCGAAATAACTGAATTATGCACTTTAATGGTATCATATATAATATATGAAGTTTAGATCTTTATATAATATAATGCCCAGAGCTGCGATTGAGTAAAACTGGGGTTTTACTCCGTAGTGGCATAAAAACCCATCTAGTTTCAAAATGATAAGTACCAGCTTATCTGGAAAGTAAAGATAGCTCATGCACAATGCCGACCATAATTAGATCCTTAGTCATATTATTGTTGTGTCATGACTCCTATAGCCTACAGCAGGTTGTTGAAGGAATACTTTCACAATAGTTAATATACAAAAAGTTTGATAAAAAAATATTTTATAATTAAATTTTACTTTTAATGCAAATGTTTGTGAAATATTTTATGCAAATTGGTTTAAAACTATCATATCACGTGTCTGTAAATTACAGTCCCTGTATTTTACTATTACCTATTTTTTGTAGTTTGAAACATTTTGAGGGTATTCGACAAGAAAGGCAACTCTAAGACACATGCAGGAATAATTTCAGGGCGATGATGAGCCTTATTTCTTCATTATTTTCTTTCTGTTTTCTTATTGTAATGTTATTTAAGACAAAGCTTTAAACTTGAACTATGGGTATCGATGCATACTTTTATAACTTTATACGCATAACGATCATGTATCATAGCACTCTAGTTTTTTAAAAAAAAAAAATTGAAATGGACACTATTTTTCCTTCTTTCTTCCTTTTCCTTTTCAGAATTTTTCGTTCTTTTTCTAAATCGGAAATTATTAGGTATTGGACCATATTATATAAATTTTCCTTTTTTGGCCTCAGCAGAAACTGGTGCCTCTCTATTTTATCGACATCTGTAAGATCTAAGGCTAATGCAATTTGCTGAAATACAGAGCAACACATAAATAGTCGTTAGTGTTTAATCGTCAGCTTAATCTGTTTCATTTATCGTAACCTCTTCCAATGCTATTGTGACGTCAGAACAAACATTGTCTTTCAAAATCATGAATACTGCCTACATTAATGCTCAACGCACAACCAAAACTTGGGATAAAGTTATTACCCTAAGTGCAATAACAAACAATTAAAGTTGATAAACAAAAAGATATAGATGTTTCACAGAGTAAACATGATGCATTCATTTTTCCAGGTACCTGAATATTACTTATGTTATCGATAATAATGCAATGTGAATATGCATTTTAGAGGAGAATTTGTAAAATTAAACACATGAGACAAGCAAAAAACTAAATCGAAAAACAATTTTTGTAGATTAGCACGTATCAGCTATCGCAAACTCGACACACATTTTATGACCAATAATACTTTTAGGATTGGCAAAAAAAAATTTGAACCTTTATTTTCGTGAGAACTAGAAGCCATTATCTGCCAAATATTGTAAACGATAGAAAGTCCCCTTTTTTTGTAAAGTCATTCTTTTATTACGGTATTTATTGCTCAGTTAAATTTCAACTAAGATTTATTTAACTAAAAAAAATTTTATTATTTTTTATACTATTTTTATGTAAAATTCCAATTTTTTATGCTGTATTCTAAATAATATTATTAGTTTTCATCCAAATATATAAGAAAAATACAATGTTATACAAATATGATATTTCATCTTCAAATGTTTACTTCATTAGCATTTGAAAACAAAGAGTCTGAGAAACTTGAATAACTATTTTTACAGTTGTAATGCAATATATCAGAAATGCATACGTTGTAAAGTCTGTGGTTTTTTTAAGGAGGAGGTAAAAAGTTAGGATTTCTATGCTTTTGAGACAATCTTATGACATAACAAAAGATTTATCCAATATTTAAGAAACTTGAGCTTACGTTTAAAAACCACTTTAGTACATTGAAAAATTTAACTATTACAACTCAAACAGTTTTATTTAAATCAATCTATATGTCGAAAATATGACATAAGACTTACATTTTAATACTGCTTTTTTTATGTGAAAAAATCTATGAAATATTTTAGTAAGTATGAAATTTCATCTTTTTTTAGTCAATATTATCTTCCTATTTTAGTGAGATTTGCTGCTTCATTTCCGTTGGCATTTAGAATCAAATTTTTTGCTGCCTGTTTTATTCCTCCCTCCCATAATATAATAACGAACTATGAAAGACGAGTAGAATCGATTTAAAACGAGTAGAGAAATCAAATTTCCTCGGTGATATAAACAAGAAAAAATATTTTGTTACATGAATTTCACGATTCTAAAAATATGCTTTTTTCTTTAAAGACAAACAAAAACATTGATTTATTTTATCAATCGAAAAATCTAAAAATAGTTTTTAAGTTATTTTGACATAAAAAGGTATATTTGCTATGAACATTTTGTTAGTTTTATTTTTATTAAAATAAATATTTTTCAACTAACATGAAATCACTAGTTGATTGAGTTCGAATAGATATAGATAATAAATATAGATAATAAAAGCAATATAGATAATTAAAAATATAATTTATCTAAACCAAATAACCTAAAATTTTTAAATTATTTTCAGATTCTAATATATCAATATATTACATGTGGAATGTCTTTGACTTTTACACTGACAGAAATTCCTCGGAAGAAACGGTTAGATAACAATTTATTTAATTTTTATTTTATCATATTTAAACAAAACAGTCAAATAACCGTAAATAAAGTGGTATTATAACTGTTAACTGAGTAAAGAACCATTTATTAACTGCTTTCACAACAATTAAACATCCAGAATTTCATCGCACCAACTAGGCCTACCTAGTGAAGCCACTTAGTTCCTTGCAGATGGACACATATTATACCACAGAGGGACACATATTATGGACACATATTGACCTACAAAGCTGGGGTTTGAGTCGCGGTGTTACCACGGCAATATTTCCTCCTTTCCCTTCAACACATGAAGAGTTTCCAATGACTTGCACTCCAATGACTTGCACTTGGTCTATTAGAATACTATTCTTTCTTCACGCACGGATGACAGCACCATAAAGCTTCTAAACTATGTTAGGTTAGTTTAAGCTAGTTAAGTTTTTTATTACGATTTTTAATACCATGCTAATTGTAAATGCTTAAGAAACCTTATAGTTTTGTATTAATGGTTTGTTAACCATATTAATTGAAAACGGTTTCAAAACCGTAAAGGTAAAAAATGTTCTTTACCGTAAACTTTACGGTTAATTGGATGAGAGACTGCTGCCGACAATTTTATCGTAATTTTAAAATAAAATTTTAACAGTGCATAACCATAAGCAAATAATTTAACGCAACCAAAATGATTTATATCTCTCACAATAATAAAATAAACATTTCAACTGAAATAAGTCAAGTGAATTTCTAAATATAACTATGAATATTCAGATCTGACTTTAAATGTACAGACTGCCACCGATTATTTTACCATGATTTTAGAATAAAAATTCTAACAGTGCACCATAGTTTATAATTCTTTCCATAAGTGTGATCATTTTATAAACTTTAAACTCTTTAATAAATTTTTGAGTTCTTTATCTTAAAATATATTGTATGTTTACAAATAAATAAAACTCTCTATACTACCAAATCTGTCGTGGTTTCACAATCGAAGGAAAAATATTTCTATCTGTACAGTCTGTCCTATACCAATCACATAATGAAGTTAAAAAAAAACATTAAATGGTAAATGTTACTTCCTATATCCCAGAGTTTTTTAAATAATTCTTTAAAATTCGGAAACGAAGTCCTTCTACTTTATTTAAGTCGTAAATTGCCCTATTTTGTAGGGTCTAGTAAGCATCCCCGAGGATGATTTGACATCCCAATTTTGATTCTCTACAGTGGGGATGACTACCCGACGAAGTTGAGTACTATACGGTAGAACAATTTAATGAGGACGGATACCACACACCCTCGGTTGCTTTGTAAGCTGATCAAAGAGGTCACCCATCCGCTACTGACCACTGCCAGTGAAGCTTGTTTGCTGTGATCTATTTGGAACCGTGTTTTACGATCCGAATCAAATTTCGACCCACAGTGACACTTTTATTAACTTTTTATTATAACTTTTATGGGAGAACACCACTGTAATGCCTGAAAAAAGGATAATTTTTCAAAGAATTTCGCAACGATTATGATAAGCTTAACTCAATGCATTTATCTTATTGTAGAGATTTTAATCATTAGTTTATCATGATACAAATATAAAAAATTTAAATATTAACGCTTATATAATGCAATGTTAACTTATTTGTTTAAGTTATTTATAACTTTTTGCAATCATGAGTTAAAAAAATCAACCAAATTTGATTTTCTTTTCTTTTAACTGCATGAATGTAATTTTCATTGCTTAAAGGATTTTTTTTTTTTAAATTTTTACAAAATTGTGGTATTTCGGAAAAAAATCAAAAAGCTACATAAAATAGTTTACATTCTCGCGGTTTCCTCAAAACCGTTCAACACTATTGAAAAAATCCTTACAAGCAATGAAAACTATATTTATTGTGAACATTGTGTCAAAATTTGAAGTAAATTGGTTAAAAACAGTACTTTCTAGCGACACAGCAAGTAAGAGAAACTTATTTGTGAGTAAATTGCGTTTAAGGATTTGTGATCAATTATCCACGTGAATATATAAAATTTCGATACTAACTATTAATCACCAATACCAAGTCCATAAAAGCTTTTCATGATCATTTTTATCAGTCTCAAGTGCTAGTCTAGCCTGTTTTTTTACTTGTCAAACTACCCCCATATGTCGTCTCATTACGTTCTATATATATTTCTAATTGTTCCAAAACTGTCATTAACCCTTTCCTACCTTCACAAAAAATTATTACAGCTAAATAATTTTCAATTTTGACTATTTAGGTTTAAGCATTAATTTTACAATTAATATTTTTTCACACATGATTTAAACATATTATTTCAGTAAAATAGTACCATTAAAGTGATAGTATTTTACTGAAATATTCTGACAGAAGTAGTGTCCCGCGTCGTCCTCGATACGTTATGCTGTTGCTTTTACATTTTTGCAAAAATTCAATATTTTGTTACAATAACTTTATAAATATAAATTATCGAAAAACTCTTTTTTTTTCTCATTTTTTTAAAGCTTTACTATGTTTTCTCGTAAGAAATCTATTTATGTAGAAACTTTAAATTTTATTTATAATATTTTTCTGACAGTCGCATTTTACACATTAACTTAATTTTGTGATAAGAAATACATACAATTAGTTCTTTTAAAAGCTCTTTCTTCTAACTGAAATCCATTTAAATTCGAGAAAAAATGTGTAAGCCCAATTATTCTCACTTTTTTGTGGGCTGTCTATATGCTATCCACTATTGGACTAAATTTAAATTATATCATTTTACCGCTTGTGCAACTCTTTTGTTCATTTTTTTCTTAAATTCAATTACTTAATTTCAAGAGTGAAGGCAAGAAAACTTTGGATAACATGATTAAAAGAGTGTCTCTCAGAAGTGAAAGAGTAAAAACAGCTAATCTTACAGCATTCGACCTTATTCGACCTATTTTCTATTTTTAAATAATAGCCATACGTTATTTATTTCACCAAAAACTATATTTTACTTAAAAAAGAGATGCATGCTACGCATATGCTACGCAATATTTTCATCACAAATAGTATTGAATAAGTATTAAAAAATATTATAAAATTAAATTCAGCATTGTGTAAATATTTGCTCTTGTTAGAATTTCAAATTTAAAAAAATGTGTGCCTTTGTGCTAGTTTTTTAGGCTCTCTTAGGATATCTCTTTGAAATTACAAGGTAATATACTAAATATTCTACAAACATACCCGCACATCTTTTTTCTAATTTAGTACAAGAAATTTTGTTCTAAATGCTAAATGGAATTATTTTTTAAAAAAAAATTGTTTTATGAAGCACTAAGTAACCTACTTAATTACCAATTTATTGCCTTAAAATTAATTCAAAATTTAGTATTTTAATGCACTGTAAACCTTGTTATTATCAAATATATTCATAAAATTTTCAAAATGCTCCAAGCCCTATTAATTGTTAGTAGTAGTAGCAGTATTAAAGAGCCATAATAAATATTCTTGATATTTATAATGATACATTAAAAGCAACATCGAAATATTATAATAACATTTTTTTAAAAGGGGAATCTTCTTTTAATTTCTTTTTTTTTCTTGTGCCAAAAAACGTTAACTGGTTTACTCCTATTCGATACATTACGATGCTTTTGACTTGGCGGAATCTAGTAACTCTTCACTCGCATCAATATCTCCAAGTATCCAACCTATAGTATAGTTAATTGAAATATTGAACAATAACATTAGCATACTTTATTATTAGATAGGATATCATCATCATCCTAGACTGCATCAGATATCTTAACCTATATGACGAGGATTTCGATCTCGAAACAAACGCTAGATCTACAGTCAAGATTACTGCAATCATCATTATTCGACCCTTAAACTCATAACCGAAATTTGTCATAATATCTTCACTCAAAGCTCAATATTCTAAGTTATCATGACATGTAAAATAAAATAAAAGGTGTGAAAGTTTCTTTTTGAAAATATTTTTTGCACGTTGTTCTAGGAATCTGAATATCAACTTAAAGAATCGATAATAATAATAATATTGTGGGCGTCATATGAAACTTCGCAAAGTTCAGCGCAGATAGCATAAGAAATATATCAAATTAATATACAGTTCGGTAATCATAGGAATGACAACTATTTTGCAATCAAATGCTGTTCCTCAGAAAAAATATTCTGCATCAAATTACAAAGAATATAACTTTAAAGAAAAAGAATATAACTTTATATTATATGAATGTATGCGGCCTCGAATCGTGTTAAAAAAAAGTTATCCAGTTCTCACGATTACTGTCATTTTGGCAGAGAAACGTGAATATTTTTTTAAACAGTAGGTTAGACATGATACTCTCCCATTGATAAACATAAATAGCGTTTATTTATATTTTTTGCTATATTGGTGACTCTAAACAGAGATGAAGAGTGCAAAATGCGAAAAACAAATTTATATGATTTTTCTTCCTTACAGTTGTCCCCGGAGTGTGTTAAATTGAGATGAAGAATCGAGAAAAACATTCTTTTTCCCATCTCTGTCTAGCTCTGACATTTTTTAAAATATTATTATCTGTTTAGATCACGTTTTGATGTCACTGAAACCGTACCCGTGAGAACTGCGTAATGAATTTTAAGATTGTTCTTGAATACATTTTTATAAGAATTCTGTATAAAATTTTACTTTGAGCACTCGAACATGCTCGCCAGGAGTCATATAGTGGTCAAATTATTTTAAAATCAAAGCATATTGTGCATAGATCATTTATTATCATTTTGCTTCTTCTATTTAATAATCTTTATTCAAATCAATTGATTAAATGATTTTTGAAAAGTGTTTGACATAAGTAAACTATTTTGCTTTTATTAACGAATCAAAAAGTGAATGCCTCTATAAAAAGAAAATATTCAAGTGTTTAAAATGAATAAGATAATTCGAAATTTCCTTCAATATTTGTTATACGTAGTAATAGCATATAAGATGTAAACATAGTAAATATTTAAATAGGGGACTAGTCAGTAAATTCATGTTTTACCGCTTCATAACAGAATTCTAATGCATTAAATATTTATGACATTTGCATCATTGATACACACTTTTGAACTTTAACTTTAAAATCAATTAATTATAAGTAATCTAGAAGGCACACTTTTTTTTCATTTTCGTGTATCCAATAAGCCTAATCAATTAAAACCTTACTTAAATTAGATTCTTTTTCTTAAGGATAAATACGGACAACTAAACTGCGTGTTTGTAATTGAAATTTATACCCACAAAAAGCAATGTAATTAAAACAAGCTAATTTTAATCATTTGGTTCTGCCGAAGTTTGAAAAATCTTTATTTAATTCCTTTGTTTAAATACATTACCTTGGAATTGTTTTTAATTAGTTTCAATTTATGCTGTATTTAACAATGCAAATTTATGTAGCATCTAAGACTGCAGTTAAGCCAGTTCATATTTTCATTAGTGCTACAATCATTTGCATATAATTGCTTTTCAGGTTATTAATAAATACCGGGAGACTTTGTAAAATAAACTTTTAACCTAAATGCTAATAAAATTGATGCTAAAGCGGAGACTAGTGCACTTTTATTAAAATTATTGTTTTGAAATTAATTTATTACTTTTCAATACATTCATTAGGCTATTTAACGTTAAGTAGTATGATTAATACAAAAAGATAGATTCTATATTTGTTTGTATTATGTTATAAAAAGTAATAATTCAATTTAATGATGCTTGATATGATTAAAGCTATTTTATTATGATTGGTATAAAAATAGGAATAAATCATTAAACTATCATTATTTCCCTATGCACTTTAAAAAATTCCTAATCAAATTACAGTAAAAAGTACCTGCTCTAAGGGTGTCGGTACTTTTTTTCCATAAAAACCATTTTTACCGGAATTTGTTACAAAACAAAACACTCTGAGACCCCATAATTTTTACAGTTAAATAATTGCCGTAAAATCACTGAGTCACTCTAATTAAATTAATACAACTGTAAAAATTACTGTACAATTTTTAACGGTGAACAATTTTTAACGATTTTTAACGGTGAAACGATCTATTTTAGGAATGGTGCACAAAAATAACGGTACTATACACCATAATCGTTTCGAGAATTTTTACAGTTTATGGTAAAAACAAATATATAAGTTTTTAAACATTTACTAGGCAATAAATAAAATTTATATAAGTCAGGAGAAATTTGTATGAAACATGTAAAATAGGATTTTCACTTAAACAACAGAAGCATATTTTAAAATATAATGCAAAGTGCTGTGAGAAATTATGGTCGAAATCAGCAATTCGATACCGTGTAGTGAAATTTATCTCGAAATTATCTGAAATTTATACCTCTGTATGATATTTATCTCGAAATTATCTGAAATTTATCTCTTTATATGAAATTTATCTCGAAATTATCTGAAATTTATCTCCTTATATGAAATTTATCTCTTGATTAATTAATGAAGGAATATATTTTCATCCCTTGTCACATATATATTATTCTACTATTTAATTAGATCGAAACTTGATCCAGAGCTCAGTTATCCATAATTATCCATAGCACAAATTTGTTTTTTCCTTATTTACTGATTTTAATAAATATCATTTAATTGAAAGTGTTACCGTTACTAATTTTGTTTAAAAAGTTTGTATATTTTGTACTGAGAACAAAGGCTTTTAAGTACAATTTTTGTCAAATCTACCTTAACCATCCCAACATCGCACTAAGAAAATAAACTATGATCAAAATTACCAGAATATAATAAAACTGACTGGGTTTCTGGCTCTAAGAAATCACCAAAACATTAGGTATTTTTTATCGAAACGGTTTGATAATGGTTTTTGTAAAATTAACAATGAAATATGACTTTGCAATGCGCAATAAAATTATGTAAATGTAAAATTTGGTAATTTTATCATGATACCTTAGAGTATGGCATAAAACCATTTATTCGGTTAAATTTACTTTCAGTTTTGTTTGTTCTTTTACTGTATGTGTGGTAATAAGAACTATAATTTTGAAAACCAAAATTTTCAGAGAACTAGTACTATATGAACAGAAAAATTAGTAAGTAAATGGTTCAAATACAGCTTGTTTTGGTTTCATTTTCCAGAATTATGGCTTTTTTTTAATCAGAAATCTCATCCTCATTCAGTACATTTTACCGGATTTTTTTTTCTCCGTGAGTGAAAAAGTTGAAAGTGTCAACGCGAAAAAAGTTTATTGAAAACTACAGCAATCTGAAATGATTCTTAAGAGTTTAACTTACTTTTTAGATAAAAAAAAAATATTCATAATATTTGAAGTCTTCCAAATTTAAAGAGGCTCCTCTGTTTTAAGCCAAAAGCAACTTTCGTATTTACATAAAAAATGCAATTTTTTTTTATATTTGAATTATTAAGATTGTAATGATTATAATGGTAGTTTTGTAATCTTTGAATTTAACTGGTATTAAGTGAACATTGAGTGCATAGCAATAACAATTCAAGTAAATTTTCCGTAATTACTACTAAAAGCTTAGAGTTTGATAGTAACACAGTTTGGGAATTAGTCTCAAAATATTCCATTATGTGATCACTGTTGCTATCAAACAAGCATTATTCGCGTCAAAGTTTCTGACACTAGATATGTTTCAAAATAAATGGGTTTCCATTACAATTGTCTTGACTACAACTACAGTGACAATTTCTAATACAAGTATTTTCCAGTTCATGTAATAAAATTTTATCCCTTAAACTAACAATTAAATAATTTTTAAGTGAGAAATTAGCAAGTATTACAATCTTTCTGACACTTTTAATCTTACGAAATATTTGGAAATATTTAGATAAAATCTGAAAACTTCCAAAATGCTTGAAATTCTTGAAAATGGTACGTAAATGTTTTATTCAGTTGAGTTGTCTTTGGGACTTAACTGCGCTAAATATTACTGTCGGAACTTGTCTGAGAAGTAAAAATAAGTGTATAACAATTGAAAAGTGACGAAACTAACGAAACTTATAATAAAATTGACTTAACACAAAGTGTTCAGAATGTCCCAAGGCTACTCCAAAGTTACTACTTGTGAAACGAAAATTAATGATTAAGCAGAGTAATGATTCCCACCCTTTTTCACTTTATAAATACTCTTAAAAATATAACTCTTACTTTTGACGGTTCAACAATCATTGAGCTATATTTCGTTAATTTTAAGAATTATTTCGTCACGAAATCACGTGATTAGGGACGAAATGGGAACTCTCAAGTACATGATGAAAGTGTTTCATCAACTCAAAACCTCATCGTATTGCATTGTGGGGGATTGTTAATTAGAATTACAAAACTAGGATGAAGACTAGACGATCAAAAATAAAATGACGCAATAAGTCTACCGGCGTGTTTGGTGATCAAAGAGTTTTGATCAAAGAGATTTGAATCCCACTTTAGACTAATTTATCCCTTTGTTCTATTTCTTTTTCTTGTGTAATTAAGGTGGTATTCGTCCAGCTATATGGTGCCCACGATAAAGTGATTATTAGAAAAGTCTATATTAGGCACTACGAGTAAAGAAAAGACGAAATATTTCATTTCGACAAAATTCGTTTCCTCGTAACAGTGATGATATATATTTTGCCACTTTGACAAAATGCTCACTCGGAGCATATGCCAAGATACGGTTTCGCCAAAAACGTAAAAATCTTGAAATTTGAGTATCCATTATTTACAGAGAAAGCTTTCTAGAATTCGAAATAATAACTACATCTGACTGACTACCTTTGACTCTTACAGCAAAAAGAAAAAAAGCTAAAGGCTTAGATGTGGGTTTTTTATTGTTACGTTGTTAAGATATTTTATTTTCGTGAAGAAACTTAAGTTCTAAAAACATTTCAGGTTGATGAGAAGCTTCTCATAAGTAATGCTTTCAAATCAAGAAAATCCATCTCATTTTGTTGTTTCTCATTTTCAACCATTTCGATTTCTTATAAATTTAAGTCAGAAATTCAGAATTTCATTTTAAATGAAGGTGTTACGTGATCACCATGACAAAATGAGGCGGATTTAAACACCAAGTATATGTAATTTTAAAACCCTTCTCGATAATAAAGTAGGTGTATCAAATTAACATTTAGGCTAAAAAAATCTAAAGAATTAACATCGTGAAAAACGTGATTTTAACCCCAAGACGAGAAGTACTAATGAAACAAAAGACAACTAATAAAACAAAGAAGATTTAAAAAGGGATTTATGAAAACATTTTTAGGTTTTATTCAACAATTTAACAGTTTTTATTACTACTGTCTTCCTCAGTTGGGATTTATCATAGTTTGGCAACATATTTTGCTTTTTCCCCTTGCTTAAATATTAATTTTGCTATCCTCTAGTGTACTTTTTTTGCTTCGTTTTTAATGAGGATGACACACTGAAAAAGAAAGTATGGTCAAAACTACTAGAATATGGAAACATTTACAGTGTTTCTGGCTATTTAGAAACACCAAAAAATTAAGTAATTTTTACCGAAGTGCATTTACAATTATTTTGGTCAAATTTACAATAAAATCCTTTAAGAATATGTGATAGAATTTGACAAATGTAGTAGAATTTCGTAATTTTATCATGACACCATAGAACAAGGCATAAAAACCGTAAAATTTACATTAGCAAAATTTACTTTCGTTTTTTATTTTTTACTGAATGTGTGGTAATAAATACTACAGAATTTTCAATAAACCCTTTCTGTATAAAATGAAAAAGTTTCCGAATTGATTTGATGGAAAATTGCTGGTTTATATATAGTTACTGGTATATATATATATATATTGAAAAAGGTCTTTTCAAATCACTTATTTTTAATTGAATAAAACAATTTGCACATACATACAAAACACCAAAATAACTTATTCCTTTTCTTTTATTTACTTTCGATTTCTAACTTCTTTTACAACAGTAGTTTATTTAATTTTATAGTCATTTGATATATATATTTAATTTTGAGAACTCCTAGTCAACTAAAAGTGTTTCTAAATGTGTTTTTTCCGTGGCTGTAACGATAATTAAATGTTTCCAATGATCTCCTTTGTAAGAAGTCATCAGATCTAATATTTTTCTTTCCTCACATTATCCTTAGTAATAAAGGTCATCTACTTTAATGCAATAGTTAATCTATCGTGCATTTTTTTCTTAGAAGAGTTTTATTTGCTATCCTTAGGGTATTAAGCATCCTTATATATTTGCCAAGCATCTAATTACGGCAATCTTCTCGCAAAGTAGCAAATGCTCGATATTCTTTTATCAAAACAAACATTCCAACTTCCAGAAAAAGCGTATAAATTATATTAACTTGGGAAAGATATTTACATACTAGTGTTTAGGCTTAAAAACTAGTTTATTTCTTTTTCGAAATAAATGTTTTCAGCCTTGTTACTTACTTTTTCTTAAACCTCCTTAAGCAATTCTTCATAGTTTTTTTTAGTTTTTTATTTATCTACTTCTTATTCAATTTTTTAAATTCTCACTGTTTTCTTTTTACTTTTTCAAAGAGCACAGGTTCTTAGATTTTATGTCATATCTGAAAAATTATAAATTTAGATTTTTTTTTTTTTAATTCGGAAACAATTTTTTTAACTATTATCTTTTTCTACAAGCACAGCTCCATTAAATAGTAAGGCAAGTATTGTTAATGTGAGAAGAAAGAAAAAAACACCTGAGAGTAATCGAACTTAAAATTATTTTTTAACATTAGGAAATCGAATTATTAAAGGACTTGAATTACTATTAAATTATTACTTAAAACTATTGTTATAATTATTAAGAAATCCACATATTTTTAAAAAGTAAAATTGTATTCTAAGAAAGAAAATTAAAAATCTTTAACGTTTTTAACAAAACCATTTTTCGGAAATGCTGTTTGAGCGAAGTAGAAAATGTTGATTTTTAAATTAATTAATGAAGTACATGAATGAAATTATTCAATGAATCAATGTGTTTCGTAAATCAATTTTTCAGTATATATTACTTTTAACTCAATGATTTATTCAGCAAAATTGAAATATTTATTATCTAAATAAAACCGCTACTTGCCAAAGGCAAAACTGATCATCATAGGTTTTGAGAAGCTCGTTGGGAGTAAGAAATTGCTTCCCTTATGCGGTATATTTTGACAATTTCTGAAAAACAATTACCATGAACTCTTATTATAAACTTTAGTTCTGAGATTAATAGTTGATTTTTTTAATAATTGGTTAGAAAACGAAACATTTTTCTATTTCTATATGTCACTAAAGATAACTGTATGTTTTTTGCCTAGAAATTTGATTAAATTCAAGAAGTCTGCAATTTTTATTTCTAACTTCTTATATCTATTACATTATTTAAAAACGTACATTATTATTCAGACTATAACATTATTTTAAAAAGCATTTGATTATTTGATGGATTATTAATGGTGGTAAATACTACAAAGAGAAAAAAATTTCAGTCAAATTCAACCAGTTTTCTTCATTCGAATATTTAATATTTATAACGCAACGTATATATGTGTATATAGTATATGATAAGCATACATTTTTTAAAGCAAAAAAAATCAATTAAAAAAGGTTTTTAAAACATATATACTTATTTTTAAGATTAAAATGGATTTACATTTCTATTTACACATTTTCTTCAAAATTTAAATTAAAAAAGGATAAACATAAGCATCAAAAGCTTTCAAGATCTATTTAAGTGAAAAATATATATATTTTGTGGCTAGAGTACATACTATTTTAGCTTCATTAGTGCCGTATGAGAATTTCAAATTCTGCTGGAAAAAAATATATAAAGAAAAATTCATAAAGAAACAATATATCATGAAATAAGATAATTTAAAAAAAATAAATTTAAAGAAACATGGAAAAAATTAAGAAAAGTTTCCCATTTAACTGATGTCTCATAGAAGTATTTCTATGACACACAACTTTTCAAACTAAAAATTCTTTAAAAAAAATGAAAAACATTGGATATGGATGACTTTTCATTCTTTATTCGAACTGTTCAAAACATGAATGGTGTAAAATTTATTTATAATTACCAAGTATTTCGTAAAATATTTTACTTTTAAAATATGATGGATGTACAGTATGCAAAAAAAATGAACTACACAGAATAATTTTTGATATAATGATTGGATTTTCGCGTACTAGGACTCAATCTTAATGCACGAGGGGTGGCCTCAAATATGCTAATTAAACAGTCGAATCGAAATGAATCGAATTTTAAGTTCCTGATGTTTTTTGAGATTCAATTTCTCAGGAGCTATTCGACCTATTTCGCTCAAATTTTGTATTTTGCCTTGTAAATTACATTCTTTAAAATGATGTAAAAAATCATGTACCTTACAATTCAAAATGCTTTTCACAATTATTGAACAAAATTTTAAAAAATAATAAATACTTATCAAAATTTATTTTTTGCATGGAATTATCTTAAGGTAAACAAATTCTATAATTGTGTGCAAAAAAAATTCAATTCGCTTAAAAATTTCTCGAGATATAGCGAAAAAGCAAAAAAGTAAAATTAACATGACGGGGTTCAAACTTTGGAGCTCTATCCTGATCCAACCCAATGGACCATGTTTCCCAGTTGCGACTCTCCCCTATATCATAGGGGTTGAAAAAATGGTAGGCTTATTCAGAGAAAGTACGTTTTTGTGTCTGATTTTATAACTTAAAATATCGTCTGCACTTATTAATAAGCATGTTTGAAGTCAACCCCTCGAGCCTTTAAGATTGAATCCTAGTACGTGAAAATCCAATCATTAGATTAGATTCAGAATAGTACTGTACCAGTTAAAACTGCTCCGTTAATTCTCAAACAAAAAATTTGTTTTCTTGCAAAGCAGTTTCGTGTAGAAAATTTTGCAAACGAAGCAAAAATAACAATATTTTCATTTAAAGAGCTGAATCAGTTAATCAATAGTTTACACATCCAAGTCTGAACTTCATTATACACGTTTGTATACAGGCTTGCTCATTACCTAAATTTAATCTGTTGTAACATCTCAAATTCAATCATCCAAGAAACGTTGACAAGATAACTGACAGTTTACATTATATAACAAATCGAGTGTGACTTTAAGAAACGTGTGCGTGTTGCTTTGACAAAAGTAGAATAAGAGCAATCATCACAGAGAAATATATAGTCTACACTATAATTATAGGGCATGTAAAGAGAAGAAGCGTTTTTTATTTTTATTTTTATTTTTTTATCAATACACGTCAAAATGGCAACAGTCTGGTTCAAACGGTTTTAGTGTCGTGCTACTGCAAAGAGCTTAGCTGTTATCTAGATTGATGAATTGATGAATTTATCGTTTTCCTTTATTATTTTTAATATGATTTTTAAAGTTTTCTATAATCGTTTGTTTTATTTTAGTTCTATGAAATGCTTAGATGTTAATTCGTTAAGGATGTAGTTTGTTAATGAAGACAAAAATATTTTCTGCAATTACAAGCACAAGTTTGCAACTACAAGCACACATTTGCACAAGCAAATTACTTTTTAATTTAAATATTTTAATTATTGATTATTTTTCTTGTCTTTATATTTATTTCAATACCAAATTAAATGCGTATTAACATGGATGAAATGCACCTTTAATCCTTGTAACCAAATGGAAGAATAATACTAAAAAAAATTTTATTAATGAAGATTTTGTTTTCACTGTTTATAGTAGAATCTATAACATGAAAGAATAGAAATCGAAAGGAGTAAAAGTATAAATATGAAAGAAAAGCTTTTTTACGTATTATAAAATTAAAATATAAAATGAAAAATTTGGAGTTTTTATATAACTGCACAATATGAAAATATTACAAGAAACTAACATAAATTTCCACAATCGAAACTTAATTCAATAATTTTGATAGAAATAAAGCATAAAAACTCAACTTGAAAACAATAAACGACGAAGAATTATCATTTATACATGCGACAAATATAATCGTATAGAGGTGTGAAGTAAAAGACTCTATATAGTTTATGGTGTTCGGCAGAATTCTAAATATCGGGGGATTCCAGGAGTTTCCTTGTCTTCTGGATTGGTTCAAAATTACAGGGCTACGGCGTTGAACATTTGTAGTCGTAAACCCAAAAATTGGGTCGACTGTTCAACGGCGGTCATAAAATAAAATAAAATTAAATTATTAATAATTAAAATTTAATACGATTAATAACCCATTATTTATTTCATATTTTCGTTATTTTTATGAAATTATTTAAATAATATGCTTGTGAAGGAAGAAACCTAAACTTAAAAAAATTCTAATAACAATCCATTGAAGGAGTAATGAAAAGGACACATTTATGAAGAATTACATCAATATTTTTCATTGAATAAAAATAACCAAATCCAATATTGAAGAAATATGTCTCTCTAATAACCATTTCCGATGTTTATTTCGGTCTTTTACCGTCCTATCGTCTTTAATTCAGTGGAAACCAAGTTTTAGATCATGTATATTAAGTTTAAACATACACCATCAAATTAGAAGATTAATGCTGCTCCAGACCTGTAAATTTTACTGTGTGACGTAATAATATAGATAAAACGATACGATAAAAAAATTTTACATTTTATTATTAGGAGTAGAAATGAGTTCCACCGTTTTATATCAAAAATTAGCACTTTATTGTAAAAAAAACGGTACATTATCTTTCAATTAAAGTATTCTCTATTACTATAAACACTACTTTTCCCCATCTTTCTGGGAGCATTCGGATACCACGTCAAAAGAACACTTCATTTTCCAGGATATCCACGAATCGACCCCTTCCTTGGTTTCTTCAAATGATGTAAATTTCTGCTCAGACAGATCATGTCCCATCAACCGAAATAGGTAATAATCTGAAGGTGCAAGGTCTGGCGAATACGACAGGAGGGATAGGACTTCTCCTTGAAGTTTCTACCAATAGAAAAATCAATTTAATGGAAAATGGACGTCCAATGTCTCTTGGCTTCAGTTCGTATGGAATCCTTCCTTGTTTTTGGATCATTCCCAATGATTTTAAACCATGTGAAATTGCTTACTGAGTCACTTGTAATGTAAAAACAGTTTTTTTGTGTTGGGGACTAATCTTCTTACAATTCCTTGTCTTCGTACTATTTCGGTCTTTCACTGCGTTCTTTGTCTTCTACGTCAAATTCACAGTTTGTAAACTTCTGTAACCACTCACGACAGCTTCTCTCACCTAAAGTAGCCTCCCCATTTGCTTCTCCAATTAATCCTTGTCTTCGTACCATTTCGGTCTTCCACTGCGTTCTTTGTCTTCTACGTCAAATTCACAGTTTGTAAACTTCTGAAACCACTCACGACAGCTTCTCTCACCTAAAGTAGCCTCAACATTTGCTTCTCCAATTAGCCGATGCGCCTCAGCTGCAGATTTAATAAAACTAAAGAAGCAACTCGAAAGTTCCCGCAAATGACGCTTATTTGGCACAAAACTTGACATTTTTGTACGAAAACAATAACGTAACGCTAACACGGAGTCACCAATACTTTAAGGTGCTATTGTAGCCAGATGAATAAACTTACAATAAGACGTTTCGCACAACTTTCCAGTAGTACCATCCTGTAACGAACGGCGGGAACTTATTTGTATACACCCAATAGTTCACTAAAATCATTAATAATATTTCAATTATTAAATATTTATTTAAGGATTAATTTATTCAGTCTTCTGATTCTGCCAAAAGATGATCGATCATTTGCAATAGATCTTCTCCTTTCATAAATTTACCTTGTTACCAGAACTAATGACAAAGGGAAGCAGACGTAGGATCGCTCCTGATCGGTAGTAGAGAGATCCTGATATGTAACAGCTAAGTCACTGATCTAGTTAAGCCTTGATTGACTCAACTTAGACGTAGTCACGTGTTCCTTAACTGGAAGGGGAAGAAAATAAAAGCAAAATTTGAGTCGATTAATAAATTATTCATGATTTTCCAAGGTTTTAGAATCTGAACGTTAAACTTTTTATCCGACATTATTTATTTTTTAAAGCTGTTTTAACATCATTTATATGAAAATTTTGTACCAAAACCAAATTTACATAAGTTATTATAAATTTATGAAGAGTTGTAGGGCTAATTGCTTTTACATCTCAGTTCGAGTCTCTTAGGTAAGGGAAATTAGAAAAAAAGATCTAGCAAGCAATTTGGAGAGACAAAAAAAGATAGGGATTCTGATGCACAATCGCAAGGTTTTATAAAATTTACGGTATTTCTTTTAGATAAAATTGAAAAACTCAGTAAATGTTAAGTAGCATTTTAAACACATTTTGAGCAAAGCAGTTTTAAAGTATTGGTTTGAGAAAAGTTTCATCAATTTCGGTAACTAATTCCACAATCATTCTCTTGCGCAACCATAATTCGAATGAATTATTTTGATGCAACTTGTAGATACTATAACAACCTCTAGATACTATAATTAAAACTTAAGTAAAATTATTAAAACAATAGTCCTAAACTAAACTGAAATAGAAAAAAAAATTTAATAGTTTTTAAATAAGAATTTTTCTAAACTTATAAGGAAAAAGGAGCTGATTCATACCCTATTCAATACATTTTGAACCTTTCAGCATCTAATAGAACGTTTGGTAGCTAATTTTCAATTTATAAAATCACATCCGCAACATTTTTTTCACTTTTATAATCTAACTTCTTTATTAATAAACTCAAATGTATAGTAATATTCCGTTTCTTTAATGAATCTTGAATGATTAAGAGTATTTGAATTTGTTTTCTGTAAACATTTATTTCCAATTTTCTTCACATATTTCTCAATACTCAGTGCTGGAATATTAACATGCCAAATTACGTATGACATATTTCCTATCATTTACTAATTAAGTTTTCCTTTCATCTAATAATTTCTCAATAATTAAATTACAATCGTTATCTATCATTTAAGCAGAAATCATCAGTTCTGTAAATAGATAGTTTTACTCAGACTGTAAATGCATTTTCATAAATAATCGACACTGTTGAGCACCAAATGATAGACATTTTACTACAATGCTTTGGGTTCAAAAATTATTCATTAATAGTTTCCCTTCAGCAATTTATTTCAAAATTATAAAGCTCACATTAAAGAAGAATTATAAAATTGACAATAATTAACTATGTAACCAAATCATGGGCTCCCTACTCACTGACGGCGAAATGTTATTGATCTTCTAATTGCCACGATAAAATTTAATTTCTGGTTAAAAGGAGGTGTTTATCTGAATTTTAGAGCTTTTCTGTAAAACCTTCCCTTCGATTGCCTAAATTTGTATTTTCTAATTTTTTTTATTAAATCTTTTATCAGCTCTCTGAAAAAATTGCCATTTCTCTATATATGCGCCAAATGCCTTTTTCTAGAACAAAAATATAACATCTGATACATAATCTACCAACTGTCTAATATAATTTAGTCCTTGCTTGATTTTATCTAAAATAACAACGATCAATAACCGTAGGAAAAAAAACTAGAATTGCCTTATCCGTATTTATCATTCATAAATTGAACTTCGACTTGGATTCTTTCTTCAAGGAAACTAGTACTAGTTAAACTCACACCAAAGATTATGTTTTCAAATAACTGTGATATAAATGTCGTCTTTTTTAGATACAATAGACGTGCAGGTATTATTTTACAGAATTTTGCAGTATTTAAAAAAATTGCTTTAAAATCCTGTAACTATAATGAAAACTCCTTTAAAACTTAAAATATATAATATTCCAGTAATTAAAGTGACAAAAAAAGTGTTTGTTTCTTCGGGAAAATTAATGCGAAAGATATTTTTTGACAAAAACTTTGCTATGTTATTATAAATGAAACCTGAAAACTTCTCCTCTGTACGTGTCTTCCGTTTTTGAGAGAAAGGAGGGTGATTTTAAGGGGGGGGATTGATTTTTTTCTAAACAGGCAAGCGTGGCATTGTTTTGTTTTCGATGTTATTATTCACGCTGAATTGGATGAGATGATTGGACAGATAGTTTAAAAGTCATTACCTTTTTTCCGCACAAAAAGACAAATGTTTACTTTTATTTATTAAAGCATCTGATATTGTTATCCAAATACGTACGATAATGTTTTTTATGTATTTTTTAGGTTAAATGGAATGGAGTCAGAGTACGAATTTCTTAATAGTTGTAAACTTCTTTTATGTATAAATGGTACTACTTTCTGCATGATTTAGTACACTTTTTACTTTGCTATCTAGGAACTATCTGAGCATATATGGTATATTTTTCACCGAAACTTTTTATTGAATTGAATAAGATAAAATTTGAGTTGATAGAAATAGTAATTTTGAAGTAACAAAGGTTTTTTTACAGTAAGAGCTATTGAACAAATAGTACTTTTTTACAACAACAAAAAACTTTTTAACTTTTGAAATATTAACCCTTCCAATTTGTGCTTTTTCTTATTCGATTAAACGTAAAAAATCAGAAAGAACAACACCTAGCTTGTTTGTATAGGAAAGTAAGACGCGTAAATAAGTGCATTTACAGAACTTTTCTTTTTGTACATAAAACGCTTTTAACTTATAAACTTTGGAGCTCCTCCCATCGAAATTCTCCATGGCCATTGGGCTCCAGAACTTGCAAATCTTGTTATCAAGACTTTTGGAGGACTCTAATCTTTGCACTAGCATAGACACGACAACAACAACTTATAAACTATTAGTTTGGTCGTCTAGTGGTTAGTCTCATTTGGTATTGCGTGAATAATTACGTCCGAAAATATACGCAACATCAAAAAATATACATTATATACTTAGATGGATGGTGAATAGCAATGTAAAGTGCATACATAAGTACCTGTTAAAAGAGATACTTATTATGCATAAAAAAAATTTCAACTTTTGAACTATTTGTTCTTTTGACTCGCGTATAGTCTCATTCAGTTGGAAGTGAAAAATTGCATAAAGAAATAAGCACTACTTACTAAAGTGCAAGCATGAATATCTCGTACTTATTATGCATAAATATTCTCGCAACTTTTGAACTATTAGTTCCCTTAGCTCGTGTATAAGTCTCCTTCAACTCTGCATAAAAAATAACACAGAAAATATACGCTATCATTTAAAACTATGCAATACATACTCAGACAGATAATGAATAGTAATGTAAAATACATGCATAAGTCGGTGTTAAAAGAATTATTTATTATACACAAAAATTTTAGCTACTTTTGAGCTAATTTTTTCCTTTGGTTCGAATATAGTCTCATTTAATTCAGCGTAAATAAATACATAAGGAACAATGTATCACTTGTTTGAATAGAAATAGAACATCCGCGAATAGGTAGAAAAGCAATTTTGTACTTTTTGTGCATGGAACCCTTAAGCCATTTTAAACTATTAGTCCTTTCGCCTAGCAATAAGTATCATTCATTTCAGCATAAAAACATCAGAAAATTTGGTTCACTTGAATGTTTAAATAAAAATTCAATTCTCCTCCTCAAATCACCCCATTTACCCTCAAAAATGGAAAAGTACAAAAGAGAGAGTTGGAGAGTTTTCAAATATCTTTCGTAATAACATAATAAAGCTTTCTAATAATTCTGGGGTATTCATTTTTCCGAAGAAAAAGTCTGGAAAAGTAATTTTACTGAAGAATGGTGCAAAGCATAAGAAAATATTATGTGCCAATATTTTTTTTAAAATCATGATACTTTATTCTTATATGCAAAGTAGTTTTGAACAATTACATCCTTCCTAGGGAATGATGGGTAAGAGTAATAATAATCTATAATTGCTTTATCATTATAGAAAGTTAACTTTTATCGATTGCCTTTGGTTCACTCAAGCTCCTTTCTAACACAAAATAATGTTAGGATTGTCGCTGAAGCTCAACAGATACCATTTATCATTTCCTTAGTGGAAGTCAAGGTCAAATCTTGGGGGATTATACTTTACCTTTTATCACCTGACAAATGGAGAGCACATATTTCGTGATATCACCCTCAATGGACTTCTAATCACCATAAATCTTATATAATGATACTAAATCGACATTTAATCATGATACTTAATGCGCAAATCTCGTCATCATCTCCATTTTGAGGCATTGTATGATAAAACTTGCGTTATCTATACCTCTTAATAAATAAAAATAATAATTCTTAGATCAATATAAATGTGTACTGCCAATTCTATAATATTTATTTAAAATTCATAAAGCGTAAGTTTTTACATTCAAGAAAAATACGTTGTATGAAAATGTAAAAAAAAATGCATATAACAATGTATAAAAGCTATATAAAAATTTTATTTTTGTAAAATGAATATCATATAAATAGGCGGCATGCCGAATATATATAGACATCAATAAAGATCTATGAATATTCCGAAAGGCGTTATTTTAAAGACATCTTGATTTTTCTGTTTTAATAATCTACAAGCTTTCATTTTCATTTTGAATGGTACGTAAGCTAATTTGAGTGTATAATTTGCAAACCATTTCTTTTTTTAAAAAAAGAATTGTACTTGTCCACACTTGCTAGTAGCAAAGTGCTAGTATGTCTTAATTAGTAGTACTGTCATAGTGCTATTATGTCATTGTTGTCAGTGAATTTTTATTGGCCGAAAAATCGCATGGCTGAATCCAGTTTTCCCACATCAATTTCCACAATTTTTTGATTGTCATCTACATAAAATTAATTAAATCCATAAAGATATTGTTTTCCTTTCGAACATTTTTGTTTCCCTAATTTAAAGGTACTCGTCTGAAATATTTAGCTTCATTGTCCTACTCTGCTATTATTACGGTTTTCATTTGATTGTTTTCTAAATTAAGAATTTAAAATTAAAGTTGTTTCTTTATTATGACCTAATTCTATAATATTACGAAACATTTAAATGTAAAGTTATCATTTAAATATAAACTTATTGCTACAAATGTTATTTTAGAGATTATTTATTGAGCAAAAACGTTTACCAAGCATAATTCACTAAAATGTCACATTCCTTCACTTAGGTTTCAATTATGATTAGCTTTCGAATTCGGTACCATTTGGAAATTCACTAATAGATCTAAATAGAATCATAATGGAATTGTTTTGACGTCAGAAGTGTGGACACAAACGTAAACAATTCCTTTTAGTATATATATTTAATGCGCATAATTTTAATTATAAATGAATAACTCTGCTTTACGCTAAGAAACAAAAATTATTGCGAAGAAATTTTCGGGATAGGTGAGCAGTGATTAAGGGGTTTAGCTCCCTAGTACACTTCATGAAATGTATTATTTTTAATATCATTTATAAAAAAAATTATATTTCTGTCATTATTTATAAAAAAAGTAAGTAAAAATCAAAATTTAATTAATTTTAATCTAAAAAGCAAATTCTTTAATTCGTAATAATACGTATTTTAATTAATTCACAGCCCAGCAATTATTTATTTATAATTACAAACAGATCAGTAGGTATATCAATTGAAAAACTAGGTACATGAAGGATTTTCTTAATAAGTCACATTTTAGAAAAATCGAGATTCATCGGGGGGGGGGATTTTATATTAGTATTATGTAAATACTAATATAAAATCTAAGTCATTTCTTTTTTACCAAAGATCATACTGGGTGAAAAATCTACGTCACGGTTTCTAAATGTTCCTTGGAGTGGACGAATGTTTAAAGTACAATTTGCAATAAACATTCAACAAGTAAAAATAGAGATTCTATGCCCTGGCAGCAAAGTAAAATGCTCAAAAGGCTAATGTCACGACTCAAACAGCTCAAATGAGTATTAGAGATTTGTAAATTTTGTCAATTAAAATAAATAAAAGCAAGGCCTAATCTGCATTTCCTACTGTCAAAATATAAACTTTAAAGATCATTTAATTACATTCATTGAAGAATCATTAAGATTATTCAATTATGATCGGTTTTCCGATTCGATGTCGTTTGGAAATGGAAAATAGTAAAATTAACTTTTGTATGGAAAATGTTGGATAATTGGTAGGAAATCGGTATGGAAATTGTATGGAAAATATCATTTTTGTATGAAAAAAAATAAATAATTGAAAGCATATGCCTCTCTCTCTTTTTGATGATAATCGATGATTTTTATACAGTTCTTTTTCTTTCTTTACGTTACATTTAGTTGATACCCTTTTTCCAAATACAATGAAAATATTTGTGTCTGTTACTGTACTGTAGTTTTGTAGTTGTTACTGTAGTTTTGCATATGCTTGACAA
This sequence comes from Parasteatoda tepidariorum, assembly GCF_043381705.1. NCBI lineage: Eukaryota > Metazoa > Arthropoda > Arachnida > Araneae > Theridiidae > Parasteatoda > Parasteatoda tepidariorum. The sequence goes on along the minus strand of NC_092205.1, from coordinate 29,459,934 downwards.
AAGCATTTCCTATAGAACTTAAATATTATTAATAGTATGCACATTAAAATAGTTAAAGAAAAGTCCTTTAAATATTGTCAATTTTTTGAGATAAGTTACCACTGTCATGATTAGTAGCAGACATAACATTTATAACAAAAAATCAAGAAGATTAAATAATTAAAAAAACTATTAAGACTTCTTATGATTAAGATTAAAAACGCAATGAGTAAAGTTATCCAGTTAGTTGTATAAATACTAATGCTAATTACAATAACAATTATAACTTAGCATGAAATTTATTACCACTTATAAGCTTCTACTTCAACAAATTTCAAAATGCCTCCTTTTTTTCTAAGCAATCTTTACACATAAACTGGTGTCCAAAAGGAAATTCCAGTTTTAAAAAAATGATAGGTGTAACAGACATGGCTTTAATTTGCGAGCAACCGTATTTAGTCAAACAAAAACCAATATTTTTGTAGGTTGTTCTTTTGTATCCTAGAATGCAATTTAGAGTATAAGTATAAATGTATTATAGAGTAATATATATTTAAATAATTTACAGTTAATCTTTCTTCATTTCTAGAAAGTAATTGTGGTTTTCAGGTTTCTTCTGGTTTAAAAATTTTAGGTTTCATGTTTTTTAAGGCTATATTTCCAGTTCACTTTCAACTAGTTCATTTAAAGAAACTATTTTTCCTCAAATAATTTTTTTTTGTAGTTAAAAATGCTTACAAATGTTCGTGTTATCAAGAAAAATTTAACAGAGTTTCTAACACAATTCAAATTAAGCAAAAAAAAATTTAACAAATAATAAATTTTGAATGTAAGACAAAGTAACAAATACCATTTCAGCAATCATAATAATACAGATAAAAGAAATCATCATATGTATTAAATATAAAGTGAAATTACAAAATTAAACTAAATTATTTTTTTAGTTTTATATATTTTGAACAATGGCTGAGGAATATAATAAAAATATAAAACAAAATCACCCTCCAAAATCCATAACCTCCTTAGTTGTCAAGCAGCAATTTGTTCCGAAATAATTATTGTAGAATTTACAATTTAAAAGTAAATCCAAGTTTAGAATGTTAATGAGTTTCAAATACTTTAAACTCAAGAAAATAATCTTCATCATAAGCAGGATTTATAAATCTTTTAAAAAATAATTTTATCCAATTAGTGCTAATTAAGCTGTAAATAACGCTTACTAGATATTACTCTTGTTTAATTCACTGTACTTAAAAGTTCGAGAAATACTAAAAGAATTAATCTTTAAATTATATTTTCCTATAACTTCATATTATAATTAACAATTCCTAAAACTTGGTCCAAACGTAATTAAATTTCCTTCAGAGTTAAAAATAAAACCCTATACAGTATATTAATTTTTGCTGACAATTCTTTATGATCGTAGTTTAGAAGTCAAAAATTGAGAAGCTGCAACGTAGGCGATCTTAATTTTTCTCTCCAAAATCTACGAAAACAAGTTCATTCTCTTCTCAAATTCAGAAAATAAAGTTAAAAACATCCACAATCTTCATCTCTATAATAGCATATAACTGTAAATTTCGAATTCAATTACTTTATCGTTTTAACTCAGAAATTAAGCTTAAAATTCGTCAAGCAATTTTTTTTCTCGATGCTATAAATTAAAACGCTTCTGCAAGTGTGGCGATGTTAAAAGAGAATTATATAATTTTTAGTAAAGTTGTGGGATATATACTTGCATGCAATCTTAATGGTTTAAGAGGTTGATTTTAAACATGTTTGATTTTTTCCGTTCGTATGGTAGAGATTTGCTGGAAATTCTAGTTTTAAAAATTTAGTTTTTACTACCAAACATTTAGTAAAATATACAAAACTGAAAAGTAAATTTAACCGAATAAACGGTTTTTTTGGTTATTCTCTCAATTAAAAATCAGCTTGATGTATAGAGCTTTTTTATTTATTCCTGTCAAAATATGGCTGTTTACAAACTATTATATTGCAGCTATGTGATAACATCGCTTAATTTTTTAATTTAAAAAATAATTAGGACTTGGTGATGATCGATTTTAAAACAAAACCTTAAAACGAATACACATTATTTTCAACAAGCCAAAATATTAATAAGTTGTCATTTAGTAATAAAATAAAGGCTTTATTCAAATCTTGTACTACATACTCCTGCGTATTTGTATATATTAAGAAACCTTTTGGGTGATGACTATCTGTGCTTAGCCACTTACAAATTTCTTCATTGAAAGATAAAAGCTCATTTGCTTTATACTGTAAAAACCTTTTTGGTGTAAGTTTTTGTGGTTTATTGCAACTTTTCGAAACTATGCTTCCTGAACTGGTTATGGCACCCCTTTTAGTGTACATTTTTCGCACAGAGGAAGTATTAATTTGCATAATTCACCAATGAAAGTAGATACTTCAGCATCACCAAGTGCAATGCTTTTATAAGTAAAATGCTATAATGTGAAACCTGGTATTCTTGTTTATCCCTTCTTGCTTTTCCTTAAGAGCATTTTGATAACACATTTGTCATATAATGTTCCAACCACCAGCTTTTGAAATCAAGTATCATATTACTTATATCTACCTCCTTTACGGTTCATAGTTATTTTAATCGTTCTTTATCTTCGTGCGTGCACCATCTAAATAACGAACTACCCTCTGAATCATTCATTGTGTGATAAAAAAAACATGAGCAAAATAAAAAATTAAGTTAAATAATTAATTATTGGGCTATGCAGCGAATAAGCGGTACACTTCTAAGTTTATTCTGAGAACAGGTCATCTCCATGATATGACATGTTTAGCGAACTAAATTAAGATTTCACAGCTCAAAATATACTATGCCATGGAAGAGGACATGAATTTTTCATAGCCTAACTATGTTTCTAAGTCAGCTAAACTTAAAAATGCAAGTATCTTAATTTTGAAGGAAAGAGGAGATGACTAGTTTTCAAGCTCATCTATTTAATTAAAAAATCAAAATTTGAGAGAAATTGATCAAATAGTTCATAAAAAATGAAAATTTAGAAAACGACTTTTTTAATTTTATTACTCAGAAAGTAATGAACTGATTTCGTCCAAAGTTCTGATTTTGTCATTCAAAAATACAGCTATGTGCGCAGTTCAAAATTATGGAAATTTTCGCATACCTTATAATTCCAAAAATTTGAACCCTTTTTAAATCAATAAAAGCATAGGGATAATTATAAGCAATTATTTTTTACATGGTATCATTAAAAGTAAGTGCATAAATTAGTTAGCATATTTAATGGCCCGGATAGTCTGGTCGGTAGGGCACTGGGCCCATGTCCGAGAGTTCGTGGGTTCGAACCCCGCCGGCCAAAGACTCTCCGTGTAGTTGGTGACTGATGCACTTTAAAATTCTGTCGAGTCTCAAAGTCCTCCATGTTCCCATTACAAATCAATACTTCTGGGGGTACTGGATTGAAGATCGATCGTTCTCTGATTCAGGTCGAAATTACGATCTGTGGATCAATGAATGGATATATGAATGGGTCCGTCTTATAAACAGGTGTGACGTATGATGTGGCACAAGTCGAATAATTGGTCATAGATGGCGCCACTGAAAAACAAGAATCGCACTCTCTGCCTACACTCGGTTTCACCAAGCAGGCTTGCCCGTGTGGCAAGTGGCATTAGAACCAACCAACCAGCATATTTAATTCAATTATCTCGAAGCAGTAATAATGAATTTTAGCGCACTTAAAAATTTGACTATTAGACCAAAAGTTATTAAGCTGTTCTGCTTCTTATTCGGCGAGCCACACAATTTAAATTAGTACACCTCTTTCATGTCTATTTTTCTTCTTATATAAATATTGGGATTTATTTCCTAGAATAACCTCCAGTTATGAAAGTTGAAAAAAAGAATATGTGGAATTTGGAGTTATGATAAAAATCATATTACGCGTCTAAACATAGACGTAAGAAAACACTTTTTTTCATAAACAACATTCAGAAGTGCTTTCATAAGAACAAATGTAATACCAGCTATCATAATAAAACAATAGAGAGATAAGAATTTATATTAGGTTAGTAGATTATTGACTTATGTATATATGAGTATATTCCCGATACAAAAAAAAACACCATTAGCAATAACTGCTTTTTTCTTTTATTCATCATGAAATTTCTGTAATTCAATTTGTTTTCAATTTATTCATAATGGTTAGTATTTATTCCAAATCTTTATTCAATTACAAATGATATGAGACGGAAAAAAATTTAAAAACAACAAATTTTGAAATGAAAACATTATCTGTAATGAATATTATCTTGAAAGTATAATTTGAATTTTTTTTCCTTTTTTATGTAAAAATGCATTTGTTAATATTAATTTAGTTTGTTTCATTTAGAACGTCCATAAGTAGGCACTTCAGATAACTGTAACATACCATAAAAGAGTCATCTTGTTTGAAGTAGTTTTAGAAGAATGGAAACAAGGGCACTTTTAGAAAGAAATCACTAACTAGAACTTTTTTTTATTTTTAGCCATTAGTTAAAGAAATGATAGTTAAGAAAACTAAAGAAAAGCTATTGAGGTGAAAGAAAACTTTATATCCACTACTGCGCACAATTGAGGTTGAAAGGCTAGAAGCATTGAAACGTTATATATTTACTGCTTTCAATATACTTAATTGATCCAGTAGAAAAATACATGCCACTCTACTGTTGTCCATATAAGACAAAACAGGGTAAATTAATTAATTTTAATATTTTTGAAGAAAATTATTAAACTTTTGTTTTCTAAAAATATGGTATTTTTGTGATTTTTGAATTATCGTAAATTTATAGAAACAAAGTCATCATCCAAACATGGTCATGTATCCAGCTCCATTTACGGGTTCTATCGCTTAACGGTCATTGTAAAAATACCACGTAAGTTTGACCCTTGTGAAATGACGTGGACAGTGCCTGAGCTGGTACCCTTCTCTCCAAACTTTCCTGCCACAACCAACAAGACGACACATATAAGGCCAGGGAAGATATAGCGTGAACTTCGCTGCATGTGCACGCTAGTTGTTTTGCCGACTTTCTGGATCAAACTTAAGGCCTGTTTACACGGTCCAATTTCTTGAATCCGAGAAATTGGACGGATTTCTCTGTCCAAGAAATTGGATGATTCGTTGACACTATCCAAGTTCTTGAATGTCGCTGATTCGTTGAAAGAAAAGCTTGCGCATGCGCATTGTTCATATTCAACATTATAAAATAATACTTACATAAATTTAAAATTACTAAATAAATTCAAATAAAATCATAATAACACAAATAAACCGCAACAGATCAATTTANACTTTCTGGATCAAACTAACTACACCCAGTTCTCCAATCAATGGTGTAAACGGCGCCTTAACCGAGTGCGCCAAAAGAGTGCTTATTTTTAAAAACAGTTGAAAATGTTGGTTTTAATTAACCTCTTCAATTCGTAGCTTCAAACTAATACCCTGTTCTGTTCCGGATTGCTCTTCATTTTTAATGCTTAAAAGCAAGAAGAAATTTTTCTATTATATAAATACATTATTATTTAAGAAAAATGGTAATACTAAAAATAAATGAAGAATATGTAAGGAAAATTTAGAAGATTAAAAGAACAGAAAATGCAAAAGAGGAATCACTGATTCCGCGTGCTCAAATAAAATAGGGATCGTCATACTTCCAAACTCTTTTGTGATTTTCATGGACAAAAACATTCGTTGGAAACTGTTTATCATCATCTGTCAATGAGGAACATTTGATAACTAGTCACCATAATTTGACAAAATGCATGTTGATAGTTCAAAACCTATGTAGAAGTGACAAAGCATTCGAACATGAACTGCACAGAGAGGGACAAAGGAAAGATATGACAAGCTTCAAACTACTAAGGAATCGTATTTCTCGCTTATTACACATTTTACGTTTTACGTACTTCTCGTTTATTACACATTAAAATTACACGTTTTAAATTATATAAAAATTGTATACCTTACAATTAACACTTTTTGCCTATAATTAAATAAAATAATGATAAATAATACATTTACTAAAGTTTATTTCGTGCGTCGAATTATTTTTGTATTACCAAATTTCATAATTTGTTTAAAACTTTTTCAATTGGCTTAAAAAGATCTATATGATGAAATACGCAAAAAGTAAAATTGACATTATTAGATTCAAACTTTGGATCGCTCTCCTAAGCTAACTTTTGAAACCATATTTCCAACATTGTGGCTATCGCTTATATTTTGGGGGTCAGAAATCTGAATTCGTCTTAAAAAACCTATGTTTATTCAGACAAAGTGCGTTTTTGAGTCTAATTTTTGTCCTAATTAATTAGCATATTTGAGGTCACCCCTTCGAACCATTAAGATTGAGTCATAGAACGTGAAAGTTCGATCATTGGATTAAAAGTTATTTCGCATAGTCCATTTTTTTTCGGCACACTGCAAATATATGAAGTGTAGATGCCTATTAAGTCAGTCAGAACCAGTAGCAAGGCGGAATTCTGATGCGGCTTTTATTATGAGAAAGTCAAAAGCCTTTAGAATATTTTTCCGACAGGATTTCAGGGAGTTCCCATCTGATAACTCTTTTTCCAAGTTATTCTTGAAAATTGATGTAATAGTTGACATTGAATTGTGGAACGAATCTTCATCACTAGCAGTCAGAGCAATCGCTGCACTTTTTTAATCAACAAGTGGGGGGCGTTAACAAAAAGTTGGGGGTTCTTTTAACGAACAAGTCAGCTTTTCTCATTTCCTTCTACTCCCCAGAGTGCTGGGAGGGATTCACTGAAAGCAAATAGTTTTATTTTTGTGAGACAGAGACTTTAAGAGAGACAAGTATTTCTTAATGGCTACCCAAGATGAGAATCTAGTTGAGTCAAATTACCTGCAAAGCGGCTTTCGAGTCCGATTAAATTACTATTTTTAAAAACTGATCCAAACAACACAGAGCTTGAGGACAAAGATGTTAAGTTACTATATTGCAAGAACTAAACAGAAAAATAGCAAAGTTTAACTTTTAATATGTTATAATTACTTTATATGTAAATTTCAGTAAATCTGTATTCGGAACACGTGTGTAATTAAAATAATGAATATAAATTACTATTAAAAGTGTGAAAAAAATATTTGAAATTAACTCCTCGTGCTATTCCTAAACAGATATTATAATAACAAAATAAAAACGACACTCTCACACAACGACTATAAAAAAAAAAGTTTGCGGATGAAGTTATTACCGCAATCTAACAAAATGGTTAGGTTTAAATATTCCCCAAACGACTCAAAAACTAAATCTGTATAAACACGTGCCAAAATCTTAAATTCGGAGATTTATTAATCGATTAATTTTTAATTTTTATACACAAATTTATCATCAAGAAAAGAAGAAAAAAAAGAATTACAAAGCAACCGAGAGGAAAAGGTTAGCGAAGCGAGCTGGAGATTTAATCCCTTATTATTTTAAATACTTGACACTCTTCACACACAAAAGCTTGTAAGGCTTATGAACACTCGGTGCTCTTATACTTTTTCTTTAATTCTTTCATTGAAATTTGAAGAATAATAATTTTAAAAAACGAGTTTCATATTGAGGGTAGAATTAGTCTCCTAAAAAAGTAAGAAAAATTTTCTTTTCTTAAAAATAATATCGAAATGAAATCAAATGGTCTCTGAATTACTTCATCCCATATTCTATTACGGAGGAGGTGTTTAAGGCACCCAATGAAGCAAAAACATTGACTTCATGAACTCAACGAAATGAAATATTATAATCTTTTTTATGCGAGATCAGGTTTTAAAAAGACTGTTATCCGATTACAAGGTATTAAAACTTGCATTAAATAACGGCTTTACTTTTTAAGTGTGAAGTAGAAATGTTTTTAACAAAAAAAATTTAATGTAGTTTGTTAGTAAAAGGATTATGCTTCTGAAATTCTTAAGAAGCTTAAAACTGCAATTTTAATTGTTTTTTTCCTAAGAGAATTTAGTTATAACGGTTGCGATCGTATAAGTGAAAACGTTTGCGAGATTAGGAATTTGATATTAATTTATTAAATCTTAAAATAAATCGAGTAAGAAATGAATTCTTTGCCTTGAGTTATTTTAAATAAGAAAACAGTGATCCAAAATTTTTTTTTAAAAAATCTCTTTGAATGCTTTTGAAATTGCAGGGATAAAATTCTCACTTTCGATGTTCTACAAACATTTGAACTGCATTTCGTTATTTATGATAATCGTTTTATCGCGAAATCAAGTGATTTTTTATTAACCTGGAATTCTTAACGAAACTACCTGTGTGCTATTCCGAGTGAGTGTCTCGCACGATTGTCACATCTAGGCCACAATTTGTCACGTCGACAATTCGTCATGGCGCAATTCGCTGCGTGAACAATTCATCGTGTATGCATTTCACCGTGACAACAATTCGCCTTTGGAACAATTCATGTCTAACATAATTCGTTGTAGCGAAAATTCACCGCGAGTAATGCAATTGATCGAGCCGTGGTGGCTCAGGAGATAGAGCGTTCTAGCTCCAATGAGGTGAACCGGGTTCGATTCCCAGCGATGGCTGTCGATACGAATTCCGCACCCGACTCGCATCGACCACAGTGCTGACGTGAAATATTCTAAGAGGTAGACGTATTATGGCTTAGAGTCCCCTTACTGTCAGGTTTACCGTGTTAGGTTTTTTTTTTGTGGTTTTCCTCTCTATGTAATGCAAATGCGGGTTAGTTTCAACAAAAAGTCCTCCACGAAGGAAAATTCCTCCCAATACTTGATTCAGGAGCTCCCTTGTCTTCTGGAGTGGGTTAAAAATTACATGACCACGAAATTGAATATTAGTAGTCGTAAACCTGAAATTAGGACGGTTATTCAACGACGATTATAAAATTAATAAAAATCGATTACGGGAACAATTTATTGCAGGGACAATTAAGAAAGAACGCATTTCGTAACAGTAATTATTTTTCTCAGAGATAATTGCGGCGGCCCCATTTTTGATAATATAACATTTCACTTATCTATGCATTACATTTTACAATCTACATATTTTACGAAATTAAATTGCGAACAGTTGTGGCAAATCCTTAGTACCCAGGACAATAATTACTTGAAAAAGATATATATTGGTTGTAAAATGTTTTTTAATTAGCACTAATCTGATGAAACTGATTTCTTTTACTTCATTTAGTAACTATTACTGTAATTAATTATATTATGCGTGAATAATATTATTTCAGTTTTTTTACGTTCCTTTCTAATGAATTAGTATCATTTTTTCATTAATTTTATTTTTCAGCATAAAACTTTTTTTTTAATTTCGAACACCATTGCTTTTAAACTATTTAGTTTCATAAAAGAATGTTTAACAAGCATAACTATTAATAAATAAAAACGTGATTAGAAACAACTTTAGAAATACTAATTTTGGAGACGGCTAAGACGATCGCGTTGATCATTCCGATAATATGGCATACGAAATTAAAAATAATTAAGCACTACAGAAGTATCAATAATCAACTTTTTTTTGGTTAGAGCTATAAGTTATAAATCATTGCTGTTATCTCAAAAATATTTTACATTATTGAATCGTAATTCAAATTTAAAACAAAATGGCTTCCACTAAACCACTGAGAAAAATTCATTTTATAATTGTCTCTGAATTAAAATTCTAGTTTGAAAATCAATTTGGCTTCAAAAAAATTTGGCTTCGTATTATGTTTACAACTGTGCTGATTTAGCTTCGTGTTAAATATTCTATTTTTAATGCCCACAGTATATTCGCAATCAGGTATGCAGACTCACACACAAAAGTTCTTTATTTTATATGTTTATTGATAGATATACATAATTACGGAAAGTGAAACCAGATCATGAGACATAATTAATGAACAAAAACAAATAGATTACTTAGAGCAATATTTATTAATTGCTGACTCTCGACTTTTCCTGGAAAAGAAATCATTAACAGGTAAAAAATAAAGTTTTTTAAGAAGCAATTTTCACAATTAAATATTTAGTTTGATCCTGTGTCTTGCAATGCTACCAATAATTTCTATTAAAAGAAACTGGGCTTTATCAGATTGTCCTTAGGCGATTGAAACAAATACGCACCGTGAAGAAAGAAGCTGTATTTCGCTAAAAATAGTGGAAAGAACTTATTAAGAGCTGATTTTCATTAATCATAAGTGTTTTGATAGAAACAGTGACAACTTACCTAAGTCAATACTTTCTGTTTCGCCTAAACCTTAGTTTTCAGGCAATGATCCCAATTCAACATCATCATCATCATATACTCTATAGTACAAATTTGGCACCCAGTGCTTACATTCAGTAATTATCTCAAAAAAATATTTGACAGATGTAGATGAGGTTCAATAAAAGGGCATAGCGAAGAGCTGGTATGAGAGGGGCATACAAAAACTTATCCTTCGTCTAAAGAATTGCGTCGATTGAAAGAGCTCAACCTTAAAATGCGATATGACTTTATTTAAACAAAAACATCCTTCTTTTATTTCTGTAAAAATATAGGAAACATTTGTTTTGAGAATGTTTTTTAACTTATTACTTTTTAAATGATTTATTCACTGAAAGATACATTCTTAATATAGTACGCAAATTTTTTTTGCCTTATTATCATCATATTTTGAGTTTTAAAAAGCAATGTGCAACTAATTTTAAAATAAAAAAATATATAAATCTTTAAAAAATTTGTACAACAATTGCACAATTGTGTGGCATTAACTTTAGAAACAATTTACAAACGAAACTAAATAAAATAATAATTATATGATCACGAAACTTTATTTAGAATATACAAATGTTTCCTTTGATGTTTAGCAAAAAGCATCAGAAGTGAAATGAATTTAGTTACTTGATTAAAAATTTCAGTAGATAAAAACATCAAACGAATTTTAGTTTTCTGTTGTTGCGTTTAGATGTTCAGATGTCTAAATGTTTTAGTAAGTCATCACAGAATTAAAAAAAAAAGTTTCTGGCCGCATCGCAATTAGAGTAAAAGGAATGCGAAATCTATTTAATGAGATTCTTAATTTCCTTAACATTTTAATTCAGCCAATTTGTAAAGTAAAGTTTAAAAGCTTAAATATCTAGCTTCAAGACAATTTTTCTTTCTCTAAACTATTATTTTCAGCTCTTTACTTTGCGGAAGTAAATTTTAAAACAATGTTGTTTTCCAGTTTCACAAAACTATTATTCAATTAAACAAACTCTATTGCAGTTGTTATTTGCTTAATGATAAATAACTATTCACTTTGGAAAAAATTAATTAAGAGTCTTTATTAAAAGTCAAAGAACATTTTCTATCATAATACCAGAATATAATAAATTAAATATTTAAATACCTTTATAATGCTAAAAAACTCAAAAGACATTTTTAGCTTTGATGCTTCAAGACATTAGTAATGTGAAACAACCATATAAACATCATTCATAATTTCCTCTCATTTCTATATATATTCAAGAAAATCTTATCAATTATTTAACGGTACGAAAAGCAATGGGGTAGAAATATTTTGATTGGCGTAAATCAGGTTAGTGTGATGTGGAAAAGCAGAGACGATTTAAATGGTAAAAGTTTTTTTTAACGAAATCAACACTACTTCAGGCAGTGTTTCAGGAAACACTGCTTTCCTCAGTAGCAGTGTTTCCTGAGAAGTTGAAGTAGTTGACTCAGTTGAAGTAGTGTTTTAGGAAACATTACTTCAGGCAGTGCTTCAGTTCACTACTTGAGGAAATCAGCACTACTTCAGGCAGTGAACGGCAATTCTTGTCGCCATAAAGTCAACTTTTCCATTCATTTCTAAATTCAAGAAAATTTTATTAATTATTTAGCGGTACGAAACGTTAGATTATAGTGGTAGTCTGATTGGAGAAAATTAGGTTGGTATGAAGTGGGAAAGGAGGGACGATTTTAATGATAAAAGTTTTTTTTTAACAAAATCAGCACAACTTGCAGTCATAAAGTCATCTTTTCGTTTCATTTTTGTTTTGGGGAAAATCTTATCAATTATTTAACGGTACGAAAAGAGTATTCCGATTGGTGTAAATCAAGTTAGTGTGATGACTTAAATGACTTTAAGTGACTTAAGTGTTAAAGGTTTTCTATAAAGCCAGCACTGCCTATTTTTTGGCAGCAGTAAATTCTCCTTATTGCTTTTTTTCCGTTTTCAGGAAGACCGAATAAATTGTCTAACGGGACGAAGAGCTGTTGGTAAGAGTATTATAACTGACGTAAAGCAGAATGGTGTGATATGGGAAAGCTGAAGCGAATTTAGTATTATTGTTTTTTAACAAATAAAGTGCTAACCCTTTTTTCAGTTAGTCATTTTTCTTTTTTTTCTCTATATTATATGAAGCATAATTTGACTCACGAGACAAAGGAAAAATTCTAAATTGCTTAGAACAGGTTGATGTGGAAATTTAAGAATCTAAATCATTTAATAACTTTCTCTTGGTCCATTGCTTTTAAAAAATTCAATGAGTTTAGATGAATTGAAATATTAAAAACTCAACCTCTTTCTTTCGTCAGCGCGAATTGCAAAATGTTGTAATAGTGTTTTATTTTACACTAATTAAAATGTTTGTAAACAAAATTTAAAATATTTTTGCTGTAGTACGTCTATCTGGTCTTTTACCCCAAATATTAATATTAGCTTTTAAAGATTCAACATTTTTCAGGACGAATAATAAAATTCTTTAACAGTTAGACAGAAAATACCACATTCTTTTCTAATGTTCGAATAAAAATGACTTCAAGAAAATTTTATTTGTCTTTTATGCAAAAAAAAACGATAATCAGTTGTAATTTCCTCATAATTTTTTTTCAGGAACTGGATATTGCACACAATTGTTTTCAATTACAGCAACTTCCGATTATGACCTAATTCAGAATTTCTCTGTTTTATGGAGTTTTCTGAAATGTCACTATTCCCATAATTACTTCCGTGACTGATTCTTTGAAGAGTCTGAAGACGAGGAAAGAATGCAAAGGAAATAAATATCATTTGTCACATATGCGTAATTGAATTCCTATTACCAATCTCTTGTTTTGCTGTCATTTGAAACTGAATTAGTTTATCTTGATATAAGTAAATTAAGCTTGCTTTCAGTAACCATTTCATTCCCTATCTATAATAAGTTGTGCTTTTCTTGTGTATTCTACAATTACACTGGTGGACAAAATTAAGAGATGGAAGACATTTCCCAAATATCTAAAAAAATACTGAATATAAATAAATGAAATTTGGTATGGATATAGCTTATTCCATGATAATAAAGTATGCAAAACAAAAATGAAAGTGCCATTCACTGGCAAGACCTATTGCCAATAAATCCAATGTAGTCTGAATTTTAGGATAAAAGATGACAATAAAAGTGAGGCTTGTACAGTGTGTGTTGCCTCCAGTATGGTGTATGGTCACCCCTGACAGACAGACAGCATGCACAACGAGTATGCATGCATGCATGCTGTTAATAAGGGAGTTAAGGAGGACTTGTGGATGACCCTCCCATTCTTACACCAGAGCAATTTTTAACTCCAGAATGGTTCTGGGGGAGGGGAGTTTGGCGCATCGCAATAGCTCTCCCAAGAGCATCCCAAGCATGTTCAACAGGATTCAGGTGAGGGGATTTGGCTGGCCAATCCATTCGTTGAATATTCTCACTTTCCAGATACTCATCAACCATGAGAGCCCTATGTGGTCGCGCATTGTCGTCCATAAAAATGAACTCAGGGCCAACAGCGCCCCTGAAAAGACGCACATGGGGCTCTAGGATCTCCTGCCTGTACCTCTGGGCATTCACGGAACCATAGTCAAACACATGGAGCGGTGTGTGGGTATCTTACATGTGCGAATGAATGCGCGAAAATGCTTTCCATCTCTTGATTTTGTCCACTAGTGTATTATGTTAATTTTTTTTAACTATGTTGACTTTTTTATCGGAACTATTTAAAGAAATTTATTTTATCAATACTGATTCTAAAACTTCTGAATCTATAAACAATATGTATTAAAAATCCATTCGCTAAAGACTTATTGCATCATAGTTTATGCTATAAAATAGAACAAATCTAGTATTGTTTGCATTAAACTTTAATTTTTCACTAAACTATCCATGCATAATGTTAGCTGTAATTGTTTTTAGTGCATTCTAACAGTCATTTTGGTGTCATAGTTGAATTTTAGGAAACAATCAGTACGAAAACGTAAGCAAATTTTTTTTGGGGGGGAGGGGGGGTATCTATTCTTATGGGAAAAGTATAATGCTCTAAATAAGACACATGGTAGGTGATATTGTTCTAATTAAGTGGGACGATTAAATCGTAAAAAATAATATTTGTGAAATATTGCTGTATGGTATTTGTAAAAAGATATTATAATATTAAAAGTGAATACTTCCGCTTAATACTTAAGGATTTAAAATAAAAGATTTAAGAATTGAAACATTTTATTTACACTGCAAAAATTCCGGATCAAGTTACGGTATAAAATACCTGCACTTTTGGGTGCATCCGTACAATTCATTTTATCGTAAAATTAATTTTTACCATAAAATACTATACCGTACTTTATACATTAATATTTATTTAATTAGAGTGATTCAGTGGTTTTGCAGTAATTACTATAGTAAAAATTACGCTATATCAAATTTTTTTGTTCCGTAATATGTTCCGCAAGAAAGTACCAGCACCGCGAATGCCGTTACTTTTTACCATAATTAAATCTGGCATTTCCTACAGTATATAGAACGATTGCATAATCAGAAAGTATAGGTTTTGTTAAAATTAATTGATGATTCTAGAATAGTGACCATAAATTGTCAGCCATTTCTTTTCTTGCTGGTTTGGAAAGCACTTAATCTTTCTAAATTTGTGAACCGTGCTCCATTTCTCCTGACTCTCCTTGTCTCGTTTTGAAAAAGGAGATTGTGCGACTAATTAGTTAAACAGAAAGAATTGTTTCGAGAAATAACCGTTGTGGACGCACTTTAAGCATGATTCGTAGCTAACAAAAAGTCGTGTAATTTTAAAATCATTCCATTACCGCTATTCTTTAGATCTTTCGCCATTCTTTAGTTTTTTGGCCATTCTGTTGTCCTTCCGCCATTCTATAGTATTTTCACCATCCTTTAAATCCTCCGCCATTCTTTAGTTCTTCCGCCATTCCTTAGTTCTTCAGTCATTCTTTAATTCTTCCGCCATTCTTTAATTCTTCCTCCATTTTTTAGTTCTTCCATCATTCTTTAATTTTTCCACCATTCTTTAGTTCCTCCGCCATTCTTTAGTTTTTCCGCCATTCTTCATACTCATTTGAAAAGATATGAAAATTCACGCACTTGCCTTGAGAAAACAACATAAAACATTAAGTTTTATTTTTGACCATCAAAAGAATCAGCTTGTTTATTGTTAATTATTCACTCCAATTCTGCTGTTGTACAACTTAGAACTTCTACTGCACTCCCCCTCCCCTTCATCCTTTTTAGACGATATCTTTTCTGGCTTTAAATTTGTGAAAAATAAATATGATTTCCTTTATTTAAATTAATTTTTGAAAATGACAGTATTAAACTAATACAAATACCATCATATATAGTTAACTATACATGACGTATATTTTGAAATAAATAGAAAAGGCATAATAATTTGAATTAAAAAAATAAGGCACAAAAATAATAATTTTTTTTAAACCTATATTACTAAAGCTAAATATGTGCTACTCTATAATAAACATAATTGATTTTTCGACTCCTAGAAAGTAAATTGAAAAAATAACATATTTTCAAACGGCATTCATATATTTCGAACGCAGTTAAGTTAGCTTTCAGGACAGGTGACAGTTTTATGTATGTCCTTGAAAATGTAAAAAATTAATAAAATTTAGTATTTGCAATTTTGAAAGATGTCATTGCCTATATAACAAAAGGCAAGAAGCACGTACCCGTTTTTGAATGTACCCCGTTTTTTTTTCAGCGGCGTTGAGCAGCCGACTCTTTTTTTGCGTTTACGACTACCAATGTTCAATGCTCTGCAAGCTTGAACCAAGCCCAGAAGACTTGGAAACTCATAAATCAAGCACTGAAACAAACTAGATTTCGAGGAGGACTTCTCGATGGAACTAATCCGGATTTAAGTAACATGGAGAGGAAAACCGCAAAAACCTCTCGTGGCTAGCCCAACTATTGCAGTCGGGCTAGCCACGGGAGGTAGCCCATGTTCCGTCTATTACTGAAAGTATTTCATGTCTTCACTTTGGTTGGTATTCGATCAGGCTTCGCTGAGATTCAAACCTGGGTCCCTTTATAAGAATTTCAAAATACTGTGCTCAAAATAAACAAAGAAAACCCTTATTGTACAGGATGTTTCATAACAAACACTTTTAACATGGTTTTTCGAAGACCAAGGAAAATAAAAAATACATACATACATATNCAGTTATGAAAATAGCATATTATTCACAAAACAGCGTCATTCCAAATGATGACGGAGACTTCGAAAAACAACCTTAATACTAACTTCTGAGACCTATCGAAAATAAATTCCAAGCGCAATGCGCATTAAGGTACAAATTAATTTTAAAAGTAAGAAAAAACGATAACGTATCCGAAACCTGACAAACTCTTATAAAGTTTTGGAAGAGTAAAGAAGGTACTAGCACCAGTTTCTTCGAAAATAAAGCTCAAAATTAATACTAATGCAAGAGAAGAAAACATTCCAGTCTCACTAGACAAAAAGCTTTGATTATTTTAATTCTCCCTTCGCTGTTACCGACCACAATAATAATTGATTAGAATCTTAAAACACTTTCTTTTCTCACAAAATACCAATTTAAAATTCTTTAATGAACAATTTTTTTTTTTTGCTTTCTTTTCTTACTGCGATATATACATATTGAAAGCTATTACGGTAATCCTTATATATTAAAGCTAGAAATCTGAAAAGAAAGCGCAATGAAAATTAATATTCTATACAATTAAAATATTGTTTTTTATATGCATTTTGACATAATTTCTTGAAAGAGATATTAAAAATGTCACTGAGATGTTTACTCCCTCAGAATTTAAGACTGTAATTAAATATTTACAGAAATGTGTAAATTTGTGTAGCGCCATAAATAAAAACTGCAATAAAATAAAGCAGTAAAAGAATTTATGTTTTCTTTTAGAAATTAAGAAAATAACTGAAAAAAGTTTCCCGAAGCAAATTAAAATGAAATTATTTTCAACAAAGTTAGAATTCAAGACATTAAAAAACTGAGGAAAAGGAGACAAAAAAAAACTAAAAATAGAAACATTCATTAATGGAGAAGAAAAAATAGCAAAATTATTTCTGTTCTCCAAACTCAATTCAATTTTTAATTGAAACGTGTCTAAAAACCATTTGAGTCAAAATTCATATTAAATTTCTTTTCAACCTTGTATTTTTAGATGAAAGGTTATTTCAAATAAGTTCTACTTAAATATGATGGGAGTCAAAAATGATTATTGAAGTTGGAAAAAAAAGGTCAGAAACCTTAAAAAAAATGGCCTTCTCCCGTATTTTCGCATTGTTTAATTAAATTTACAACTCCATTAAACTTAGATTTTAAGCAAAATTAAATTTTGTTAAATTAAAATGTATGCAAATTAAAGGTATTTTAAACGGTATCAAAATAAAAGAATGATAAAATCTTATTCAAAAATTAAACTTTACGCAAATAAAAGAAAATAATAAAATGATATTCTCTACACTGCTGATTTTTAAGAATATGGCTAATTGCCCCGTATTCCTCACCAAGATATTTTTTTTAAAAATCTGAATTGTTTGATATTCAAACTCAAATGCGGAACAAAATAAAACACAAAATTAAATTATAAAAATTCTCCACAGCTGCTAAAGAAAACTGAAATATAATAGAGCAAATATAAAAATAAATTCAAATTCGAAGCTTGAAAATGCTTTTGTTATTGTAATTGCTTTATTTATATTTTATTTTCAATTTCCAAGTTCCAGAATCAGAAATAAACTCTGACTTCTGTATCGATTTCAGGAAAAATCCAGGCATGCATCATAGACCTGTCCTTTCTTTCATAATAATCCATACTTACAGACAGAAAGCATAGAATTGAAGATCTTGTACTCTTTATTCTATAATCTCGTTCTATGAGCAAAAACACCAAATTAAGCTGAATTGTATGAACTTCCAACGCTTTGAAGGAAATATAAAAAAAATTTCTGTAAATTAACCTAATTATATTCAAATTATATGAATGAAATTAGGTTTAAATTAGGTTAGGTAGAAATTATATGAATTTTAAACTATGCATTTTTTTCAAGTCATACATAAGAGCAAAAAAATTATAGCACAAAAATACTTATTCCTTAAAAAAATGAAATAGGAAATATATTTAAAAACCATACTCTGTGTATTTGTAATTTTCAGATAAAACAATAAAAAATTTCATTCAAAAACATAACTTTCGTTTTTATATCATTATTTATGCCCATTATCATTTCACACCCCATCATCATTTCATTCCTATGTAGTATTTAACATTTAATTTATTTGGAATTGGTTCTCAATGTTAAGAGAACTCTATATTTAAACAGTTTTCAATGTAAACAATATACTGCTTTCGTGTCATCATCAGACAGATCAATAAACGGAATATAAAACTCAGATTTTAAAAGGGGGGGAAAAGAATGAGGCAAATACTTCGCAAAATTTATTGAAGCGAGCTATTTGATATTTATATAAGCGAGACTGCAGAAGACTGTCTTATATATTTCCCCCTTAAGAACATATATCTCCTTATTATTCTGTGTTATTTTTTATTGCAGATGGAAACAACAGTCTAAAATAATCTAAAATAAACAACGCATTCGCGCGCGTATTTCGCAAAACATTATATATATATATTTATATATATGAGTTATAAAGTCACTTTAGTATTCTTCATGAGTAGCAGCAACAAGTCCATCATCTACATAGAGAGCTACGAGTAGATTTTTATCTTCTTTCTCGTGAACGAATAAACACTAATCTACTTCATTAATTTTACAGCCAAGGTTTAACAAGAATAAACCAAAACATTTATGCCAGCAACGAGGAGCTTGTTTGAGGCCCTACAAATTTTTCTGGAGTTTAAATACTTCGTTGGTGCCATTAGTATAACCTTCAGGTTGCTACATGTAAATGGTTTCCTCTAAATCACCATATAAAAAGGCAGTTGATACATCAAATTGCGTAAGATGCATATTCTCACAAGCTACAATACTTATTATTGAACGTATAGTTCCTAACTTAGTAACTGGACTAAAAGTTTGATTGTAATCAATACCCTTTCTTTGATTAAAGCCTTTAATCACAAGTCTTGCTTTATACTTATCTATAGTACCGTCAGGATTTTTCATGATACGAAACACCCACTTACAAGGTAAAGCTTTTGCTTTCTCGGTTAAAGGTGTTAATATCCACGTTTGAGTTTCTTTTAGTGATTTGATTTCAGCATTCATGGCTGTTATCCAACAATTGTATTCCTTACAATTAATAGCTTCTTCGTATGACTCTGACTCATTTGAATCTGATATGAAACTTTCAGCTGCCATTACATAATCTTTCAAACTTTTAGTTCACTTCGATTTCTTAGTTTCATGGTTAAGGAATTTTCTCAATTTTCGCTTTCATTTTCTGAACTGATTTTCTCTCTTAAGTCAATTTGATCAAGCTTTCCCTCATTTTCAGCTTCAGTAGGTATCTTCACAGTTAATTAGAGTTTTTTCANTTTTTTTTTTTTTTGATGGATTCGGTTTTCTGACTCAAAAAATATACGGGGTAGCCACAATCTGAGAAATGTGGTCCCGAAAGTTCGGTCAGGAAAGAGCTCTAAAGTTTGAACCCCTTATGTTAATTTTACTTTTTGTGTATTTCGCTATATCTCGAGAAATTTTTAAGCGAAATGAAAAATTTTTACACACGATTATGAAATTCGTTTCTCCAAAGATAAATTACATACAAAAAACTTTTAATAACTATTTATTATTTTTTATTATTTAATTTAATAAAAGTCGAAAAATTTTAAAATTTTAAGGTGTAAATTTTTTTTTGCATCATTTAAAAGAATATAGTTTTACTTGATAAAATGCAAAATTTGAGCACATTAGGTTAAGTAGTGTCTAAAAAATTAAATTTTTAAAAAGTCAGATATTTAAAATTCGATTGCTCAGGAACGATTCAACTGATTTTGCTCAAATTCAGTATTTAGTTCTACATGTACATACATTTTTACTGTAAAAACTATGGTATATCATATTTTTTGTTCTATAACACGATCCGGTATTAATGGATTTTGCATTAAAAAAAGTACTAGCATCCTGAATACCGGTACTTTTAACCGTGATTTGAATTTTTTACCATGTTTAGTCTTGCACCATCCTTGGATTATTTTTTATTTTGATGTTTGCAAAACCTTTTAACTGTTAAATATTTTAATGACAACGATGACCTTAAATCACACTTTTTTTGCTGCAGGAGACAAAAATTCTTTTAAAATTACCGAGCTTTATAGTAATAACGTTCCTCGCTTTTTAATCTTTTTCTTTAAAAGAAATAAATAAATAAAAAATAAAAAAATAAAAAAAACTTTTTTATAGTAATAAAACTAAAATATGCGGTGTTTAAATCATTCATTTAGTCATTTTACCGTTCGTATAGTAACTTTTTACCGGAAATTCTAGTTTTCAAAATTATTGCTCTTATTGCCACACATTTAGCAAAAAAATACAAATCTGAAGAGTAAATTTAACAGAATAAATGGTTTTTATGCCATGGTCCAAAGTATCATGAGATTGCTAAGATTACTAAAATTTACCGTATTTACCAAATCCTATCATATATTAAACAACCATATTTCAT
Source organism: Parasteatoda tepidariorum (assembly GCF_043381705.1). Lineage (NCBI taxonomy): Eukaryota > Metazoa > Arthropoda > Arachnida > Araneae > Theridiidae > Parasteatoda > Parasteatoda tepidariorum. The sequence goes on along the minus strand of NC_092205.1, from coordinate 29,439,017 downwards.
TTTCAATTTTCCCGAAATCATTACCAACGAGTTTAGGCAAAATTACCAAGTCCCTATAGTTTCCATTGAGCAAGAAATACGGTAAATTTTACCATTACCTTGTAGTTTTCACCATACTTTTTTTCTAGTGTATTAAGTACCAGAAGCTCTATGAGCACGGAATCATGTAGTTACCAGAAAAATAGCGAAAGATATTCGAACAAAATGGATGATATTTGATTGAGATTTTTTAATTTTTATGTGGAAAAAAACTGAGTTTTATTTTACACTAAAAACCTGAAACCTCCTTCTTGAGAACCCTATGTAAATAACTATAAAGCTTCAAAATTAGTATTTATAAGTACTTAACATATTTAATTATGAATACTTAATATAAGGTAAAAATCGAAATTCAAAGATGTTCATAATTTCTTCCTAATAATGCTACAACAATTCTTATTCATAGTCTTATACCATGTTCCTAGCATCTCATTTAATGTTTCAGACGCTACTTGATAAATGAATCTACTATCAATTTGAAAAATGCTCATCTAAATCCAATAAAAATAATAACGTAAAGTAGATTCTATTATTTTTTATAGATAAATCACGATATCACTGCAGGGCACATCGCAGAAACCAGAAAAATCAATTTTTGCCCGCAGCTAAAGTTAAGATGTCTCATGTAAGATGGTTTGAAGAGCATTCTTTTTAACAAAAATAATCCTCTGCAATTTTTCTTGCAAAATAAATGAGAAAAAAAAGGAATTTTTTTCAAACTTTTAGTGAATTGCTTTCATTCCATTAATTAATGGATGAAAAAGCTGATAGCAATCTTAAACCATTCCATTTTTTTATTTTTATAAAGTCATAAAAGGTATATAAAATTCTAGTGTAAGTTACATTGCGTCATATTTTATCCAATTTTTCAGTCTTTAAACTAATATTTTGAAAGTTTAAAGGAGCTACTATTGAAATTTTTAATAAATTTATAGCTAACAAATCCTACTTTGAAAGTTCGTGAATTTTTTAAAATATTTTCGATATACTTACGTTAAAAATATTTCATCTTGTAAAGCTAAAATACTTTTCTCGATAAATTAGTTTTAGGCGATGCCTTCAAAATTATTATTCTTATGTTAAAGCTGTATTTTTTTAATTTGTTAATATCTCACACTAATAAATTTTTAATGCATATCAAAAAAAAAAGATTTCACATTTAGTTTAAGTTTCATTTAGTGCGTTTTTCTTCTAATAAGATAAGAATTAATAATTGCTTAGTGTATGCTTAGGATAAGAATTTTATTTCTGCAAAAAAATTAGAAAAATGACAAATTCAACAATTCTAACAGCTCCATGAAATTTCTTTTGATCTTGAATTCGTAACTATAGGAGAATGGTTTTAGAAAAATGTATGGCATGGCATCTTCATGGTGAAATATTTACAGAATAAAATTGAAATCATTATAAAAGATGGTAATAAAAACGCACAAGTCTATTTTACATCTTAAAACTGTCTTTTGATATCTTATTTAACCTAAGTGTAATCCGAATGTATAATATTCAGTTAAAATATAAGAACTTTACCCAAATAAATAATGATAAATATTGAGAATTTAAAAGAAAAATAACTAAAAGAAATGAATATTTCAGTCTAGAAAAAGTTTATTGTTCATAGAAATGTTTCATATTGTTCATAGAAATGTAATTAACCAGAAATATGGGAGTTTTTTATCAAAAATGTCATTGCCATATTGTGTGGTAATTTTATCAGACTTTTCTTTCTTTGCTTACATGCGAAGATAAGTTAATTGAATTTCGATTCCAACCCAATCTGTCAGATTATTTTATCATGCACTGTCGAAAATATCGGTTCAAATCATGATGAAAAATACTGGCATCCTGAGTGACGGTAATTTTTTTCATAAAATTTTAAGTTGCAAAAACTCTGTTGCACCATAAATTTTATTGTAATATTTACTGAATTAACAGTGAATCACTGTAGTTAAATAAATGTTACTGTAAAAATAACACTATAAAAAGGTTTATACGGATGCTGCACTCAGTTTACCAATATTTTTACCGTAATTTTAAACGAAAATTTTTACTGATTGATCAAGAAGGTTAGAGTTGTTACAATGAAGTCAGTAAGAAAAGGTTTGTCCTTGACGGTATTGCTCAAGATATTAAATTGTTACAGGACTCCTTACGCTGTGAATGTTGTAATGTTTCCTTGTAAATCCTAATCTTCAAAAATAAAGTGGCCAGTACAACTAAAAATCATTATGCCGCTAGACTCTACTTGGTTCATAAACTACGTTATTGAGAAAAAGTGATAAATCATCGTTAGTAAAAGTTTAATATAACATGAGAAATGGTAACATGTTACATGTTACTTAAATTACATGTAACATGTTAACTTAGGTAACATGTTACTTAAATTACATGTCTGTGAGAACATTGCATTTTCTTAACGGGTTTGCATTACTTGCATACTTATACAGCACTGCAGCCCAGCGTAAGCCTTGGAATGTCGAACAATATCGTTCCAAACTTTCTTATTTTTGACTTTCAATTTCCAGTAGTTCTGGGTAGTTAGATCTTAGGCTGTATCCTCCAACCCTCTCTTTTTCGGTCTTCCTCTTAGCCTCAAGTTCAAAGAAACTGTAAGTTAACTGTAAAAAATTCCGGATCAAATTATACAATAAAAAGTACCAGCAACCAGGTTACCGGTACTTTTTAACGTAAAATCCATTTTTATTGGAACATGTTACGGAACGGCAAATCTAATATGCCGTAATTTTTATGGTAATAATTATAGTAAAATCTCTGAATCACTCTAATTAAATTAATATTACTGTCAAAATTACGGAATAATATTTCATGGTAAAAATAAATTTTACGTTAAAATTGATTTTACAGATGATGCACCCAAATTACCGAAACTTTAAAGCGTCATCTGGTACACAATTTGTTACGGCACACGCAAATAGTTAAGGACAAAAACTAAGTTTTTTTAGATGTATTAAAATGATATATCAGTGATATTTCTAAGCAATTTAAATTCGTAACAAATATTATTTTCTAACAAATATCATTACAAACTTGAAATTGGAGAAGAAAATCAAATAATCGTTACCATTACTGATCAAAAATTGACGAAACTATTTCCACTCAGCACTGCTTCGCAATACGATAAAGAAAGACATATATATTTTTTTAAAAAATAACACTTCTATTTCAAATAATATGACTATTCCAATAAATGGATATTCTGTTATTCAAATAAAATGACTAATTGGAAGTAATTTTTTACATTCCCTCGATATATTTTCTCTTATACATCCATGAATACTTTTTCTGTAAATATTTCTATCAACAAGAAATGAAATAAAAATTATATGTGTTTTCAGCGGTAAATATATCTTTGGATTAGCTGCTAAGCAACTAAGATGCATCAACAAATTCATACAACTTTCACAAGTATAAATATTTTCTTAGACGTTTAGTGCATTAGCTGATTGTAAGGAAATTCGAAGTCAGAAAACTTTCATACTTCCTAATTGGCTGATCTGCCTGAATAGCTTTTCCTTGACAAAAATAATTTGTTTAATGTGTATCTCGTTGTTCAAGTCAATGTAATAAGATATAAGAAGAAGTATAATCTTAAAATTTTTAAAAATGTCTTTCTGCATTAATTCCAGCTTAGATAAATAATAAAAAAAGCAAAATAAGGTGAATAATTATGCACATTAATTTTGCGTGTGAATTGAATAATAAATTTAAATTTCGCTATTTATTTTAGATTTAACGCTCTTTATATATTCTCGATAAGCAAGGTATTTGTGTTACAATTTATTTGCAATTTGAATTTGTAGTTGTGATATTGTCCTTTCTTCATATTGAAAAAGAAACTAAACTTACTTTTTAAGTATTCTTAAATGGTGGAATTTCGTTAGACATGAATGAATTTGGGGCATTGTTGTGGGATCATGTTGGAAAAAAACTAAACTTACTAAACTTCTTAGATGGATTTTGATTTAGACACGAATGAATTTGTGATATTGTTCAGCCATCATGTTGGGGAAAAACTTTTCCCCAACTTTACTGTAACACTTCTTCACTTTTTAACCCTTCTTCATATTACTTTATTAATTACAAGATCTGAAACATTAAGTAATTTTTATGGCTCTAAAAACGCCAGGGACATTATATGAGAATGGGAATTGAATCAATCAATCACGATCAATCAATCAGACGCCTAGCTTTCCCCAAGGAGAATAGAACTCAGGCTGAATCCTAAACAAGAGAAGACTATACCAACAAGCATAAACATGCACCATAGAAAATGAGTCTCCATATGTCTGTGAAATAAGTAACCATACATTAAAAAAGCCGGGGAGACTCAAGGGATAGAGCGTTCGCCTCCCAATGAGGCTAACTAGGTTCCTATCCCAGCAGTGTCTAGTTGATACGAATTCTGCGTCCGGCTGGCACCGACCACATTGCTGACTTAAAATATCCTCAGTGGTAGACGGATCGTGGGTTAAAATTCCTTCGTCGTCGGAATAACTGAAAGAGGAGGATACTTTACGTCAGCATTGAGGTCCGTGCGAGTCGGGTGCGGAATTCGTACTGACCAGGCAACACTGGGATTCGAACCCAGTTCGCCTCATTGGAAGGAGAACGATCTATCCCCTGAGCCATCGCGGGTCAAATAAAATACGTTGAGAAGATATTAAATTTTTGGATTTTGATTTTTTTTTACAAAGTAAGCCTTTCATTTAACTATAAACTAACGTATTTATTTTTACCGCATACATAAAATCGCTGTTAGAAATTTTAAAGGAGTTTTTTCCGTTGAACAAAGTCGGTAATCCTTTATGTTTGAATCTCATTAAAATCTTAATAAATGAATACATTTCCGCTTTAATTTAAGTTTTATTCATGCAATTATAATACTCATTAAGTAAGCGGGTTAATACTAATTTAGCTAAATTTCAAGTGCGTTATTTTAAAGTATTTAACTATTGTTTTAGTTTCATCAAGAGAGTAAAACATGTCATTTACATAAAGGGTTTCTAACAATGTATGTAAATATTAAGGAAAGTAATTTAAAATAAATGTAACATTTCACAGGTATATCAATATTATTATTTTTTTACAAAATGTTCTTCAACTAACTATTTGGATAGTTTAATTCAAACTAATTGAATATTTTATTTCTAAAGAAATTTCTTAGATTCATGTGACAAATGTTTAGGCAGAATTGTTTTTTTTTAAGTATGTTTGCTATATATAAAAGTATATTATATTAAGCTACGAAAAAATAATTAGCATATATTTATTGCAATTCTTAAGGCAAAAATAACTGAAACTTTAAAACAAGGATTTATTAAACTTGATGGATAGTTTTGGATCGTTAAAGTAATCTATAACTTCAGCAAATTTTATTTTTACATTAATAACTATTTAACTATTAACTGAATTAAATCATAGAAGAATCTAAGATAAATTTTATAACACTTAGAAACAACGCAGATTCAATCAAGATATGGAAGAATTTATTTTACGATTAATTACATAGAATAATTCATTTAAAATATAAAACACGGCTGCATGAATTTCAAGTTACAAAAATTCTTCTTTTTTTGCATTCTGGAAACATTTAGCAGGCTTCCATTTATTTTTCGAATTGCGTAAGGTGCAAAAATCAAGTAAGGTGACATATTCCCCCATAATGGGTAAAATTACCTCAAATGCGATCTTTGGCCTCCAATGAATTGGATGAGATGGCCAGCATCCTCACCAGATTTATAAAAAATCTATTTTTCTTTATTGGAAATTTCTCTAGGAACTCGTCTTATGAGGACCTTCTTGCGAAATTTTTAGTCACTAATACATTTATTTGTGAAATAAATGGCATCTTTAAAATAGTACTCCTATCAGTTGCTGAACGATAACAAACCAGTACCGAAGATAGTGACTGTGCGTTTTAGCAATTATTGTACATTATGCCTCTGTAATGAGTTTTTTTTTCCCTATCCTCAGTATTCTTGCTTTTATGCATGTAGTTTTCATCTCCTACCCTTATAGTGGTATATCGAAAAGTTTTTTTTTCTACATTTATTGCACCTACCTCAGGAGCTTAGCCTATGAATTCAAGAGCAATCCATAAAATACATACAGTAGAACGCCGATTATCCGAACCCTTATTATCCGAACTATGTCCGAATTCGTTTTTGTTTCTTTCTTTTTTTAAAGTTTAGAATACTTTTTAACTTATCGACAATTTTTTCTAAATTTAGAAGAATAAATAATATCCACTACATCTGAAGACCATATTTAATTTACAACCTTTTTTAGCAGTTTGCATAATGCAGGCATGCATACATGTATTATCATACAGTTAAACCTACATACCCCTTTAGCTCTCTTCAACTCAAAATTATCTTCCAAGAATGCGAGCTTCATTTTGACAGTCTACAATTTATGGAATGTGGAAGGAGTTTATGAATAGATAAGAGCTGAAATTCTACACTTGGGGGATGGGTAGTTGTCACTTATGGTTAATGATTAGTGATTACAGTGCTTGGAATTTTAAATCTTGGAATAAAATTCTTAACAAAAAAACAAATGAAACTGAAGTTTCTGAACCAGTGGATTTTCCGGATGAAGAGATGCTAGGTTATACGGCAGAAGAAATAGAAGACAGGTGTCGAGACACTGAAAACGACCCAGGATTGCAAATTTTAAATGATGATGAAATTGGTACTGAAATTTTGAACGAAAATCGAAAATCCACAGACGGAGAGGAAGAAGTAGGTGATCAAGTTCAATATAGTGGACCTTCTCATATAGAAGCATGCAATTCATTAGACATTGCAATGAATTGGCTCTAGGACGTCAAAATGATGTTGATCCAGTTCAGTTGATTTATTTAAAAAGAATAAGGGATATGGCTGCCGAAGAAAGAACATCTTCTTTGACACACAAGTCTTTGCTGGATTTCTTTTGCAATGGAAAATAAAGAAAAATGTAGTAAAATCAGTAATTGACAAAAAAATTATAAAAAGCTGAGATATGATAAAAATAATTCAAAATGAAAATAAAGTAAAAAAATAAATAATAAATTTTTAATATATTCGTAGAAACTTTTAAATAATAATAAAATAATAATAATTCCATGCGCTTAATACATTTTGATTTTGTTTTCCTTCTCTTTTGCTTAAAATCGTATTTAGCTTACCGAAATAAAAAGAATTATTCTATCCTTTGAGTTTCTTTTTGTATTTCCTTTACATTCATTATTTTTGCTTCAATATTGAATTTAATGCCTTTAAAATAACATGAAAAAGTCAAAATTAAATTTATGTTATCTCCAAAATATGAAAAATTATATATATAATGCTCCAGGGAATACATCATAGTCTCTTTAGAGGAGTCTCAGTTCTAAAATTTTTTAAATAAAATTCATAATTTGATTAAATTTAAACGATAGCGAATTTCTCTAATATCATATTTTAGATTTTGTGAGGATTGAGTAAAAAAGAAAATAATAATTTCACACTGAAAAAAATCTTGCATTTGACTAAAAGTTATGTATCGACATAATTAATAAAGCTGGAATAATTCCTTTTTTAGTTATTATTTGTCGCCCATCTGCATTATTACATTATTTGTTGTTATTGCTTTATGATATTAGTATAAGCAATTTACTTTCTTCTTAAGCGAATTATTACCATTTCTGCATTAATTATGTTTTTGTTAATACATAGTTTATTTTTTGTTTCAATTAATACCTAGTTTATTTTTTGTTTCAATTAATCAATTAATACCTAGTTTATTTTTTGTTTCAATTAATACCTAGTTTATTTTTTGTTTCAATTAATACCTATTTTATTTTTTGTTTCAATTAATACCTATGACGTGAGCCGCGATGGCTCAGGGGATAGAGCGTTCCAATGAGGTGAACCGAGTTCGATCCCAGCGATGGCTGGTCTATACGAATTCCGCATCCGGTTTCCACAAACCACAGTGCTGACGTGAAATATCCTCAGTGGTAGACGGATCATGGGTTCTAACAGTGGGTGGTTCTCGTGGTCTTCCTCTCCATGTAACGAAAATGCGGGCTAATTCATAACCATCTAGATGGTTATGGCTAATTCCATCAAAAAGTCCTCCAAGGAGGCAAATTTCTCCCAATACTTGATCCAGGAGTTTCCTTGTCTTCTGGATTAGATTTAAAATTACAAGGCTTCGGAGTTGAACATTAGTAGTCGTGAACCCAAATATTGGGTCGACTGTTCAACGACGGTTATAAAAAAAATATTTAAAAAAATACATATGACGTACCGAAATTAATTGAACATCATTGGCCCCAATAATATCACGGTGATCTTCAACATGCCTCCTAAAAAGAGTAGTAACATTTCATCATTAATTTTGCTTTTTAGTGCATATCTGATCTTTGTTTTCATTCAAACAAAGACTTATTACTAAGGTAAACTGATCATCATTAGCGTCAATAATAGTTTGGTAATTCTTTAAATTCACTTTCCTTTGTTTTTAAGGCATTAATTTTATAGAAACAAGTATTGAAAACATAACTATAATTAAAAAAAACACGTGATTTCAGATAATTTCAGAAATATTATTCTACTAATGCAGCTCTCATATGCTACTACAATTAAATTGATTATTTATTTTATCAGTCATACCGAGTAAAGAAATTATTTAAATATTAAAAAACGTGCAATAAGTTCATTTTTGAGTAATAATAGTAGCAGTAAGCTGGCAAGCATCACCGATGTTATTTTTAAAATAAATTTAATTTAAAATAATGGCTAACATTTAACTAAAACAGAATGTCATTTTTCAAACGACTTAATTGAACAAACTAATGGAAATTTTTTAACGAATTTTAAGATCAAGAGCTAAATTTGCTTCTTGCAGCTGTTGTACAAATTCCTGGATGTTAGTCAGCAAATAGTTCTAGAGCTGTAAAGGAGACACACAGGAGCACACATAAATCTTCGTACTATTATAGATAACTCCAAAGGCAGTGTTTTTTTTAAATAGAATCAATATATAACAAGTAGAAAATTTTGATTTTATTTATCAAATGCTTATTTAAATTGTCAAAATCAAGTCAGCTATTTTAGAAAAAAATTTATAGAACGCCTAACAGACTTACATTACATTTTGGAAGCATAAATTAGTTTGAATAAATCTTTCTACGACTAGTAGATCGACTTTATATTTTTTAAAGACACCAATTGTATAGTGCGCAAATTATAAAACGATCGACTCAAAATAACTTTTGATCTAATGCTCAGCACGTATTAGGAGTCAATCTCAATGGTTCGAGTAGATGATCTCAAATATGTTAATTAATTAAAATAGACCATATTTTAAGTTACTTAGTCAGACACAAACACGGAAGATCTTTTTCTCTGATTAAACAAACCTTGTGCAGTGCGTAAAGTGTATACCTTACTTTTTTCAAGTATTATTAAATAAAATAATAAAAAATAGTAAATGTTTACTTAACATTAATTTTTGCAAGAAATTATCTTTAGTTTCCTTGTCTTCTGGATTGGTTCAAAATTACAAGGCTACGGAGTTGAACGTAAGTAGTCGTAAACCCATGAAATTGGGTCGGCTGTTCAACGACGGTTATAAAATTAAAATAAAAAAGAAATTATCTTTGGACAAAAGAATTTTATATTTGTACTCAAAAACTTCTCAATTAGCTAAAAGACTTCTGAATTCATGCAAAATACGCATAAAATAAAATTATTATTAAGAGGTCCAGTTTTGCATTGTTCTCATAGTCAAACTACTGGATCCATATTTCCCAAATTGCGCCCTCCCCCTATATTTTGGGTGTCAGAAATCCTAATCTGTCGAAAAAAAGGTACGTTTATTCAGATAAAGTGCGTATTTCTGTCTGATTTAGTAATTTAAAATATCGTCTGCTTTAAATAATTAGCATATTTGAGCTCACTCTCTCTAACTATTGAGATTAAGTCCAAGTACGTAAAGATCTGATCATTACATCAAAAATTATTAGGGTGGTTCATTTTTTATTTTTTTTTTGCACACTGCACAAGTAATTACACTATATTTCGAATCAAGTGAACTTAGCAGTGGAGAATATCTTTATAAAATAAATATTGCTCCGCAAAAGAACTTCATCTCTTTAATTTTATGATAAAAAATAATTACTTTGAAGCATTTGATAGAATTTAAATCTATTATTTTTTCTTCATAAATCCCTCAGAAATTTTAGTCATTAGAAAATTAGGCAATTATTAAATTACATTTAGGAAGATTATTATATTATAAGAAATAATTATATTCTTATATAAGAAAAAGACTATTATAAAAAGTATTATATGATATATTTACATTTCTCATTCAACTTAATTTAAGATATTGCATCGTATTCAATTCAACCAATCATGAGTCTCAAAAACAAAGTAATTGTTTTCGAAAGCACAGTTTTAAAGGGGAATTTAATTAAGAATGTTAAAAACAATTGGATGTTTTTATTTGCTTCTTTATAATTATTTCTTTATTGAAAAAGTATATTAAAATAGCTGCACATAAAAAACTGATAACTGTAATTTGAAATCGTAATTTAAAAGTAAAAGCGAGAATGACATCATTTTTATAACGCGTAATTAACATCTTCAAATTTTTAATGAAATTTAACAAAGATAAGGTGGAGGATTTCTTTTATAAGTGAAGTTTGTTTAAAATGTATTTCTAATTAATGTTCTGCATTTACTACATCTAAGCAAACCCGTGCTTATTACTTTTCTGTTTATAATACCTAATTGTTTTCTGAATTGTTCTTAAATTAAAAGTGCTGATGAAAATGTATTTTTGATGTCATTTTTTCGACAAACTAAAAATGCATTCAATCATAGGTAATCGAAAATTATGTTTGAACACATAGAAATATCCATGTATTTTTTAAAATAAAATAGCCTGGTTAGTGGAGTGTTGAGCACATGTCCAAGAGGTTATGAGTTTGATCACCACCGGCCGATGACTCTCCGTGTAAATGGTGACTGGTGCACGTTAAACCTATTGGGTCACAGAGTCCTCTAAGTTCCCATGACAAATCGATGCCTCTGGGTAACTTAATTGAAGATTGGTCGTTCTCTGGTTCTGGTCAAAATTACGATGAGTGGATGAATTAATGGATGAATTCCCCGAGCAGATCTGCTGGTATTGGCAAGTGGCATTCGAAACAACAACAACGAAATAACATGTCCGGCAGAAAACGTAAAAATTAGGAGATTTTTACCAGTTCTGATGCTCATTTTTAATCATTTCGCTCAACTTAGCTTCCAAGGTAATTCAGCTGCTGTCCAAACAGGCGCGTTTAGGTATGCACTGTTGCAAATTTCTCGGAAAAAAAGGGTAAATAAAAAAATTTTCAATTGCTATATTCAAACAAAACAGTCAAATAACCATAAATAAGATGGTATTCAAACTGTTAACAGTGAGAAAAACCGCTTATTAACTGCTTTTCTCCAGTATGGTTAAACAACCAGAATTTTATAGCAGCAACTAGGCCCACCTAATGAATCTATTTAGTTCCCTGTAGCTGTATACATATTATAGTCGAGAGGACTAATCTGTCAATCTCATGTCCGACAGACCATGGGATCAAATCTCAGCGGTGATACCACAATATTTTTTTCATTCCCTGGAACGCATGAAGAGTTTTCAGTGTCCTGCACCCTATTAATTTCTGACCCTGCACTATTAGAATGCGAATGCGATACTCTCATTCACGCATAGATGGCAAATCCATAAAGCTGCTTAACAACAAAAAAAACCTAAGGGAAACAAACAGGATAAACTATTTAAACCACATTCCATGATTCAAGATGCAACTCAACCACAGCCCAACTCCAATGCTCATTACCTAACGAAAAACTAGCTCCAATGTTCAATTAAATTTCATATTTACAGTTTCGAAACTATGCTAGTTGTCAATGTTTAAAAAATCGTATCGTTTTGTATTCATGGTCTTTTAACCATATTAGTTGTAAACGGTTTCAAAACCGTAAAGGCAAAAAATGTTCTTTACGGTTAATTGGATAAACTGTCTGCTGCCAGTTATTTTACCGTAGTTTTCGAATGAAAATTCTAGCAGTGTATATATGATATCAGGAAACATACGTTGTCACGAACTTTACATATATTTGAGGAAGCAAATATATGTGTTCGTTAGGGCAAAGAAAAATGTTAATAACTCCTCAATCTATTAGTTTTTTAATAAATTCTTTTTTAATAAATTCTTTCGTTTAATAAATTCTTTCAATAATGAGCACTTCAAAGTGCTGGAATAAAAATATTTTCCTGTTTTACAATTTCAAACAATATAATTAAATTTTACAACACATGATGAAAAAATTGCTAACTTAATTGATACATAAGCCAAATCTTTGCTTAACTCATTTAAGTGCAGGAATTTTTCAAAAGTTTAAAGTTTATGTAATCTAAAGATAATAAATATTTATAAATTATTTATTCTTCTACGGTTAAAAGACAGTAATGAATGTTTAAAAACATGAATGGTTTAGAAATAAATATTAACTCAAACTACAATTAAATTTAAGATGCACTATGAACGACATAAGGGAAGTTCTTGTTTTTAGAAGACAACTTGTTTAATTATTTCAAAATAATCAAATTTCAAACGCCATGGTAATGGGTCAATTTTGCATGAAACTTCATTTGTAGGATCTTTTTGTTTGATTGATTATGAAGGCCAATAAAACCCCTAATTTTGTCATGCATACAAATAAAACATGTTTATATAGCCTCTTTATCTTTTAATAAGTCCAGGCAATACAGCAACCCATCTCTCAACCTTCATCACATTTGTTGTATAATTATTAGAATTAGATAGGTAATCTCTGGTGCAAACTGAAAAGGCTGTACATGCAATGTTTCAACACCTGTTTCAATGTTGCAGCACATTAAAAATAACTTACTTGAAGCACCACATACATACAATAATACACAAATTCCTAGTGCAACAACATTAGTGTATTGGTAAAAAAATTAATTAATTAATTAACAAATAATTATGATTTCACTTTTTTCGTAAATTTAAATTTATTTTAAAATATTTTATGCTAAACTTATCAATTAATATCAATGTCTCTCTAATCACTTCTGTCCACGTTAAGAAATGCTTTAAGGAATATTACACTGTAAAAAATTCTGGACCAAATTATTTTTGAAAGCAATCATATTCAAACTGTTCGTACTTTTTACCATAAAATCCATTTTTACCGGAACATGTTAAGGAAAAAATCTGATATAGCTTGAATTTTAGAATTATAATTACCGTAAAACCACTGAATCATTCAAATTAAATAAAAACTGTAAAAAATACGGTGTAATATTTTACGGTAAAAAAGAAGGATATGAAGGAAAATGAACCCTAAGTAACGTCATTTCATCCGAATTTTTTAATGTGTATTGATAAAATGTTGAAAGAATTTTATAAGTTTTAAAACTTGTTAGGGTTTACAGCATCCTAATATTTTTAATTATTCCTTCGAAAGGTAATTAAGGATAAAATAAAAATTTTATTACTAAGTAGACTAAAATACAGAGGGTGGGGACAGTAGTGTCATCGAATAAAAATACTTAGTTCAATAAGCTAATAAAAATATATAGTTCTATGTGTTACGGTTTACATATCAATTTAATACTACTTAAAATGAGGGACGAAAGTAACATTTAAACTAAGGAACATAGTTTTTCTGATGATACGTTAAGAAATAAAAAGACTAAAAGGAAATGTAATATATATTCATAATAACACAATTAATAAGCAATAAAAATACAGACAATCTATATTTAACGCGCTTTTTACTTAAATTTAAAATGCTTATAAATATCTGGCAATAGGTTAGGAGCAGGTGACAAAAGTGACATTTTATAAATTCAAATTAAGCTGTTAGTCATAGTATGTTTACTGTTGTTTTTAATGATAATGGGACAAGTCAAGCTCTATAGCCATGACCTTCTGAGAATTAAGTCAGGAAGGTGCGCCTTTCGTTTGACTAGAGAGCACTGCAAGTGTGAAATCTCATAACTCCACCGATAGATGGCAGCACCATTTATTCGAAACGCTACTCAATTTAGACATGGATCTGATGGGGAGGGAAATTTTCTCCAGAATTCTGCAGCCATGTTACCACTCAGCGACCGACCACAGGACTTTCGATTCCATAGATTTTATGAGCGCGTATATCACATATACAAAGTATATATATCACATTCTTTCGTCCCTCTGGACCAGAGTCCGATTCTCCAGCCACTGGACTACCACGGCCCTACCCTAGTCATAAAAATAATAATAAAAGTTTATGCTTTTAAAATGTGCAATTGAAGGTTATGAAAAATGTAATACTCTTAATAGGAGAAATAAATGCTAGCAAGACAAGAATATAACCAAGAAACATGATTATCACACTTTCTGGAGGATGACCAATATAGGAAGGACATTGATACATTTATACTTTGTGTAACGTAACAATTTAATCTTATATTCTATCTAATCTTTTAATTTTCTTAAACCTTTTTTTACTTTCTTTTACTTTAAATTTATTCTAACTTTCTGTTCGATCTTCCTGTGGGGAGAGACCCCTGCTATTTTCCCGCTTTTCTTTCTTCTTCATCATTTTTTTAAAGGGGGCTTACTTAACCAATTTCTTTCTTACGATTTTTCAAACTTTCCTCCTCTTTAAATTTAATTGGCTAACGCTTTTCGGGATCTACACCATTTAACGAATTTTTTTTAAGATGCTTCAACACTTTTTTTCCTTTTTACTCTCTCCCTCGCGCATGCTTTCTGGTTACATCAAGGGGTGTACCCTCTGCCTCTTTCTCCGAGATGCGGACTTCTGTCCGTATCGAGAGAATTCATTTTTTTCCCATCCTTTTTTTTCTTAGCCTTTAATTTTAAATTAAATCCACAAACCGTAATTAATTTCTGCAAATTTGAATGTCTACATTTATACTTATTTCCTTTAACATTAAGGACCCTATCAAATTTAAGCTTTCCTTCTATATGTATCTTTTTCAACAGTTAAATTTCTCGTTCTCTTACACTTTATTTTACGCTCTTTTTTAAAAAAATTATTCTCGTGTCACCCATTTCTAATACCGGCAATTTCTTGTGTTACAAAATGTGTCGAAAGATATTGTTTTTTACTAAACAAATTGCGAGCTTGCTTGTTTTTTTTTTTTTTAAATAAATATTCAGCTGAATTTAAAGATATGTGAATTTATTTGTCTCTCTTTTCACGATGGTTGTTTTTTATTTTCTCCAGTATGTGGTGAGTACTTTTAATTATTGTTATGGGTATTTGTTTTATTTCTATTTGGAAACATCAAAAAATCGTGCTAAATGATATATTTACATATGGATATAGCATGTCGTTATCTTATAAATCTTTTAATCTTTGATTTTGATAAATTTTTAGTTTTCACCTTTATTCTAAATTTGTTGATACCAATTTATTCAATTTGTTCAAACTTCGCACTTAGTGACCATTTGAACCTAATGGGTGATTGTTATCCCACGATAGCGTTGTTTTCCCACTTTCTTTAATGTTCACATTCCCCTATTTAATCACTTTTGATTCTATTTCCGGTCTTAATTTGTTTAACAAGAAATTCAATCATTGCTTGTTTTTTCACTCCGAGACTATATTCAAATACAAGTACATATACATATTTCAACCCATCTATTTTAATGTTAACCTTTTGTCTACGGTTGGTACAACACGTGGACCACATTTGATGGTATAACATGGTACACCGTAAGCAAAGGTTTAAATAAATTTACCTTATTACCTTATATATATATATATATATATATATATATATATATA
>NC_092205.1:29400722-29423020 GCF_043381705.1 Parasteatoda tepidariorum | reverse complement strand
CATATATATATATTTCTTTTTTTTTAATGTAGCAGACATAATAAAGAAAAGCAACTTTATTTCCAAACCACCTCGTTTGTGACGACAAATTTCAATTACATTTTGATTTTATCATCATCCTATGCTGGAGATTGTTTATTTCATTAAATGAGAGAAGTCATGAAGTTTATCTTAACTGGAAAACTATCTATAAAAATATAAGAGATACTTTAAAAGTTTGGTAAAATTCAGTTTATTAAGATACAAAACTAAAAAAAACTAATCTATGAAAAAAATTAAAGAAGTCACTATTTAATTACTAAGTCTCTTTTGAAAAGAAAAAAATTCTAACTATATAAATTAAGAGCTTCAATGCACTTTATTCAAGTGTATAGT
Source organism: Parasteatoda tepidariorum (assembly GCF_043381705.1). NCBI lineage: Eukaryota > Metazoa > Arthropoda > Arachnida > Araneae > Theridiidae > Parasteatoda > Parasteatoda tepidariorum. The sequence continues at coordinate 29,422,645 of NC_092205.1, read as the reverse complement.
GTGTATAAGTAAATGCTCAGATAATGAATTTTACCTAACAAGAGCTCTTAAACAAGCTCTATGTTGTGCAATAAACAACTAGAAAAGTGAATTAAAAACAAAGATGAATTTGAAATTAACAATTTTTCAGGCTTAAAACTAGTCGTGAGTTCTCTTCAAGTTTAATCTATTGTTTGTAGATTGACTACGATGAAAAGTTGCTTATAGTTTTCAAATTACTCGTTTGATTGGAAAATTATTTAACTTTATTTAAATTAAGTTTAATTATTTTCCATTGTTCTTATTTTTAAAAAAATTGAAATTACATAAAAACTACATAAGCTTTAAAAATTCAAATAGGAAACTAAAGTTTCGTTTCTCAATACTTCATTGAGTTTTAATTAAGTGGTAGTAAAAAACTGTCCTTCCATAAATCAATTTATCAGGACGAATGAATACAAAAACACTTTTAGAAAGTTATTTAGTCAATTAGATAGATTCGCTACAATGATGGAAAAAATAATCATATTTTGGGAATGACAATAGAATAAAATCAATGGAATAAAATAATTAAAATTTCGAAATTTGTCCATTATTATACAACTTAAATATTCTAACAGAAAAAGTTACTTTTACCAAACAATAGGTGTAAATTAAAAATACAGCTGTACAACGTTTCTTAAAAGATTCCTATCATTTTTTTCTTTCTTTTTTTTTTTTTTTGAGACGGAGTCTCGCTCTNTTTTTTTTTTTTTTTTTTTTTTTTTTTTTTTTTTTTTTTTTTTTTTTTTTTTTTTTTTTGCGCGCGCGGCTGCATCAACACTATCTGCAATTTTTTAGACAGAATGGAAAGAAATTGTATTGTGTTTGTAAATAAATAAGGTTATTCTTAAGAATATCGATTTATTAAATGAGGATTTTTTTATCATATTATTAAATTTTCCTAAATTAACTTTCTTCAAAAAGAAACAAATTAAAAAATTATTATAAAAAATAGCCTATGAAAGCATTTCTTAGAAACCCAGTCTTTCTTGGTTATGCAAGTTTTAAGAAGATAAGTTTTTAATTACAATAAAAATTTTAATAGACTTATTCATCACATTTAAGAAAAGTTATCATATTGCAAAAGAGAAGGCTTGTACAATACTTTTTATACAATAGTTTATCAATAAACAAATGCAAAGATTTACTTTTATCGCATTCTGGTTGAAAGTTAGTGAATAAATTTATTTTATTTAATAACCAGGAATGAATTACACTGAGGCACTTTGGCGAGGAACTCACTAGCTTCTGGCATCTTGTACCTCCTTATCTCAGACTATTTAAAAATATAGGTACAGTATAGAGTATAAATTGCTTTTTGTGCTCATGACTATTTCATTAAACGTAGAATAAAGCGTAGAGTAATAATAATGATTTTCATTTATTAATTATATTTAAAGTGTTGGAAAATAATTAAGATTTTTTGCTGTTTGGCTGTTGTAATTTATGCTTGACTTAAAGCATAAATTACTGCAACAGTTATAAAATTTAATTTTAAAGTCTTATTTTCTCAAAGTAGCCTAAACTAATTATCTTAAACTTGAATTAGATAACTTGGAAAACTGGTATAAATTTAGTTCCATTACTTGTTTGTTTCTATCGTTCAAGGATGTCTATTATTTATTGTTGCACCATTAGTTTTATGATTATAATAAACTCAATTTGAAATATTTATTTATCTTTGCTTAATATACACGTTACAATTTTTTCCTTACTCACAAAATAGGGTCAAATGTTTGTGTTTTCAATAAATTCATTTTATATTTGTGTTCATTTCATGAATATAAATGTGGTTTTAAGATAAATGGCTACTTAGTCATTATCTGACATATCATTTTTTAGCAAAAAATATTTGATTTTTATAGCTTTCTGTTAGAAACAGTTATTCATGACTGTCTGTTTGATTAAGGTTCGGGTAGTACAAAATGAAAAATAGATCACCCTAAATGACTTTTGATCTAATGATCGGATGTCACATTCTAGAATTCAATCTTAATAGTTTGAGGAAATATGTTAATCTCAAATATGTTAAATAATGAGCGCTGACGATGTTTTTTTAAGTTACGAAATCAGACACGAAAACGCACTTTTTTTGACGAAATCGGATATTTGACCCTAAAAATACAAGGGGTATCTGAATCTGGGTAATATGGTCTCAATCGCTTAACAAGGAAAGCGCTCCAAAGTTTGGACCCTTTAATGTTAATTTTACTTGACGTATATTTCGCCATATCTCGAGAACTTTTTAAGGGAATCGAAAATTTTTTACACACAGTTATAAAATTTGTTTATTCAAAGATGATTGCATGCAAAATACAACTTTTTAATAAACATTTATTATTTTTATTATTTTATTTAATAATAGCCAAAAAAATCTTGAGGTTCACATCATTTTAAAGAACGTAATTTTACATGGTAAAATACAAAATTTGATCAAAATCGAACGATTAGTTTCCAAGAAATTTAATTTTAAAAATACGACTTTTTTAAACCCGGTATTATCCGTAAAATTTATTTCAACCTTAAAATATTGTACCGCTATTTTTACAGTAATATTTATTCAATTAAAGTGATTCAGTGATTTTATAGCAATTGTATATAAATTGCAGTATATTATATTTTTTATTTCGTAACCTTTTCTGGAAAAATTGGATTTTAAGTAAAAAGTACAGAAACCCTAAGTGCCTGTACTTTTTACAGTAATTTTATTTGGAGTTTTTACAGAGCAGTAAAACTATGCAATTATTAGAAACCATTCATTGATTTTTATAATTTTCAGTTAGGAAGCCGTGTCGCTCAGGGGATAGAGCAACCCGGGTTCGAATCCTAACGATGGTTGGTAGATACTAATTCCACAACCAACTTACACAGATCACTGTGCTAACTTAAAATATCCTTCGTGGTAAACGAATCATGAGTCAGTCTCCTTGCCATCGGGCTAACGATTGGAGGTTTCGTAGTTATCTTCACCATGTAAAGCAGACAAGGGTTAGTTTCATCAAAAAAGTCCATATCGAAACCAAATTTCTCAAAATACTTGATCCAAATTACTTGATACTTGATTTCTCCCTATACTTGAACCCTTGTCTTCTGGATCGGGTTCAAAATTACACGGTTACGGAGTTGAACATTGGTAGTCAGGAACTCAAGATTGGGTCAGCTGTTCAACGACGATGATAAAAAAAAATTATCAATTAGCTGAAGATATCGCCAAATGGAAAATTTGAAAAACATTTTCATAATCTATTTGTCCGTTTTTACTCCAGACAATTTCAGCAAGATAGTACAATAGTTTAAAATTGTTAAAATTTCTTCACATTTAAGAATTCAAAAAACACTAAATTTAATATTTTTAATGCGCTTATACAAATGCATGAAACTCTTAAAACGGATGCAGAATCCCCTAAATTTTACTAAACAAACCCTTTTATCCTTAATATAAACGGAAACCTACATTATACTTATCTTTTCAAAAACAAACAATGTGTGAATTCGCTAGCCAATAAAAAGTAAAATATGTTTCCCAAAACTTTAAATAAACGTTTGCTTAAAAAATGTATTTACGCACCGTAAATTTAATTTAAATTTCCAGAAAAAAAAATCTATTACTGCTTTCTATTAAATTTCTTCTTGGGCTACATAACAGGAAAAAAAGATATTTAGTCATGAAAAGCAAAAATAAGTCTTAAAGAAAAAAGCATGAATTATTTAAAGATATTAAAGTATTCAGTTTAGCTTTAAAGCATTTTCTTTTTTTTTTCAATGTTTCAAGCTTGCACGCTCAATATCAAGCTCACCAAACACATACCTTCTAATTATTTTCTCAATTAAAAAAAATCTAAAAACTATTGAGGATTAAATTTGAATTAATTAAAGTAATTAATAAAACGGTATTAGAAATATGAACCACTATTTATTAAGTAAAGAAAAATCCTCTTCAAGGGTTTCTAATTTTGTTTTTTAGAGCTAATTAAAGCTTAACAATGAAGCTAATTATTTTTATTTCTTTAAAGCTTAATAAATAAAAAAACTTGAAAAGCAAGATATCAATCTATTTAGCACGTGGGAAACTAAAGTACAGTTTATGCATATTTATTGCAATATGTCTGAAATTTTCGTTTTTTAAATGTCTACTGGAAAGATTAACATTTTTAAAAACCTGTCTAACTAAGTTTTTACCTAAATTATTGCAATTAAAAATTGACAATTAACGTGATATTTTGTATCTATACCTTCGTAACCCAGATTAAATTCCTGCTAACCTTGTTTTAATCGAAATCAAAGAAAATAAGAAGAATGCGATAGAATTTTTTCTTTTTTATTTAAATCGGATTCAATAAGCTAATAAAAAATGAAACCGAAATTATTTTTAAAAAGGGTCTAGCTTATTTTACATTATGATTTATTTCTAAAACTACAAGATCTTAGAAAAATCAAAAGAAAAAATATAAAAAAAATTTTAATTTTTGACAAAGAAGAAAAAGAATTTTAATTTTTAACAAGGAAGATTAAAAATATTTCGAAGTTTGAAAAAATTCTAAAATTTTGGGTTGACGGAAAAGTTTATGGCAATTTTGATTGGAAATTGTACTTATGTGATTTGATGTAATTGTATTTTGATTGAATTTTGTTATGAAAATTGCACGATAAGTAAATTGGAATGCAAAAAAAAAAACTTTCAATTGAAAACATTTCAATTTGGTTATATTTATTAAAATTATTTAAGCGCACAGAGTTCCACAACTTTTTTTTGCGCTGCCATTTACTTTACCTTGAAGAAAATTACCTTTTTATTCTTATATTTAATAGTTCTGTTTTCTAGTTCTGTACGTGCGATAAAGATTTGTTTTTATGTCAAATCAATTGAAGAAAATTACTGGGCAGTGATAGCCTGGTTGATAGAGCATTGGGCCTATGAGTAAGAAGTCGTGAGTTCGATCACCAAAGGCCGGAGACTGTTGCGTGTGAAATCTGTCTGGTTACCTAATCCTCCATGTTCCCATAACAAATCAAACCTCAGGAGTTTCTGATGGAGTGATGAGGAGATCGATGCTCTCTGGAACAGGTCAAAATTACGATCTGTGGATGAATTAATGGATGTATGAATGTTTCCGCCTATTAAAACGTGCTATGATGTGTGTGACTGAAATCGTAATCTTGGTCACAGATGGCACCACTGAAAAACAAAAAAAGCACCCTCTGCATTAAATACGCTTGGTTTCACCGAGACCGGCTTGCTGGTATTGGCAAGTGGCATTAGAAACAACAACAGAAAATTAGTGCGCAACTAGAAAATCAAAAAAGTTTCTATTCTGGAAAAGTCTGAAAAACAGAAAATGGTCAACAATGCAGCTCACTGAGAAAAATATAGCCAAAACTACCAAAATACGATTAACTTTAATGTGGTTCTGGCTCTATGGGAATCCCAGAACGTTCGGTAATTTTCATCGAAGTGCTTTGGTAATGATTTTGGTTTACTCTCAGAAATAAAACTCTCCATTTTGACGATTGATCCTTGAGAAGTCTTTCATTAATTTTGAGAATCATTTCGTCACGAAATCACGTGATTTGCAACAAAACGAAAACCCACAAATATATGACGATAATGTTTGCTAAACTCGTAGCTTCACCGTTGTGCATTGTGGGAGATTGTTAACTGGAATGACGAAATTAGAATAAAAACTAGACATTTGAAGATAAAATTACGGCATGTATAGTGATCAAGATGTTGGCCTCGTAACTAGAGGATCCGGGGCTTGAGTCCCATTTCGGGCAAGGATGTAGTTTATTTCATTGTCCGCTTGTCCTCATTATGTTGTGCTGCCTATATGGTGCCCACGAAATCATTCTATGGTTAGATATGTTCGGCATTAAGGATTTTTTAACGGGGGGAGGGAGAGGATGACGAAATATTTCCTTAATTTCTACGAAATTCGTTTCCTCGAAGAAGTGACCATAGTTATTTCGTTTTTCCTGATGAAATTGTTGCTTGGAGCGTATGCCAGGAATCAGTTTCGTTAAAAACGAAAAAAATTTTTGATATTTGAGTATCCATTTTTACAGTGTTTAATTAACCAAAAAACATAGCGTTATAATATGTGATAAAATTTAGAAAATATGGCAAAATTCGGAAATTTTGTCATGATTTCTTACAACCTGGCATGAAAACCATTACATAACCAATTTTCGGTAAATCGTTACTATATGAACTGGAAAATTACTAAATGAATGGTTCATAAATACCATATGTTTTCGTTTTATTACCAGAATTGTGTTTTTTTTTCCTGGAATGTCATTACCATACACAACAGTAATTTTATCTGAATTTTTTTCTTAATGCAAATAGTATCTGTCGTTACAAATATAAACTACACATACTGAATACTAAAGTATTCCACTCGGTATCGAAATTACTTAGACTGATCCATAGGTACCAGTTGTCTAAGGTGCAACACTCTTCCCTTTTTCATTCAGTGAGAACTTCTTGCAAAAGAACATTATTTGTATAGTAAAGTTATGTTGATAAAAAAATAAAAATGCCGGTAATAAACATCAAAATTCATGATATTAAAGTCATTAATTTAATAATTTTTCTAAACCATATGTTAACGAATTATCAGAAATTCTAGATTTCACAGATACTGATAGTATAACTTACATATTTAGTAAAGATACAGCTCAGAAAAGTAAATTTAAGGGGTAAATTAATTAGGCTTTGATTTTATTTTGAGGATCCTAGAATTGATTATTTTATATATCATCTCACTTTGACACAGCAAAATGAAATCTTCAACAGGAAAATGGCCCAAAGCGTAACATAAAATTTTTTATTAAAAAAACTTTTATTTATAAGTATTAAAGTGCTGAATCCAAGAAGAGGGTATCGTAGAACTTGCTTCTCAGGAAGGCCATGGCCCATCCTGGGCTAGTGCGCCATTGAAAAAGAAGAACAAGTGTTGAGTAAATACGTATTTTTTTACCTGTTAAATGGATCCTAAGTTATTCGGACCTCTCTCATTGAGATGCCAATGTGGGACAAGGGGAAAACCTATTTAAATATGTATTTCTTATGCATGAGGTCGCCTTATTCAAACCCGTCGGTCATCATATCTTTTCTTTGATAATATAATGCTTATTATTTTAAAATTAATCTTTCATTTTTGCTGTATTTTTATTACGTATTTTAAATGTTTCAAAATTTACATGTTTTTATTTATGCATTTTCATTTTTATTTATAAGTAATGAAATATATTTATCTGTTGCATAGTGTACACAGAGTAATTCATGACAACTCTAAATCTTTTTCTAGAACATTTTATTTCAGTTTATTTTTATAACCGTCGTTGAACTGCCGACCCAATTTTGGGTTTACAACTACATATGTTCAAAGCCTTGTATTTTTGAACTCAATACAGAAGACAAGGGTACTCCTGGATCAAATATTGGGAGAAATTTGCTTTCGTGGTGGACTTTTGATGGAACTAACCCTAATTTGCGTTACATGGAGAGGAAAACCTCAAATGGTTAGCCTAATAGCAAGGGCACTCTAACCCATGATCCGCCTACTTCTGAGGATATTTTGCGTCAGTACTGTAGTCTGTGCAGACGGATGCGGAATTCGTATCGACCAGCCATCGCTGGGGTTCAAACCAATATCCCCTCATTGGAAGGTGAACGCTCTATCCTCTGAGACACCACGGCTCTTGCTAGAACATTTGTAAAAGATACTTGTTTGAAGTGAGATTATAATTTTGAACAGTATTTCGAAAATTATGTTGATTGTCAATATTTTTTTCCAGATTTCGCTATCACATACCTTATTGTTATGTCTCTGATAAAAACTAACTACAAACAAAAAATAACTTTAACAACAAATTCTTTTTTCGTATCTACATGAGGATACAATAATGTATCCTAAGTTCACCAAATTTACTATCCAAAAATGAAGTTTTTTTTTTTTAATTTGCCTTACAACACCACAATAACAAATAACAAGATAATTTTTTGCAATTTTACCATAAAGTCATTACCAAATGGCTATTTGAAAAATTACCATACTTTTTTGATGTTCCCAAAGAACCAGTGAAAAGATAAATTTTACCATGTTCTGTTATTTCCAACCATACTTTTTTATCAGTGTTTTTATATCCGGATTATACAGTTTTATTATACATAGATAATTTCATATTACTTATTATTTCTAATGATACAATTATACTTCTTTATAATATTAAATAATATTACTCAAATAATACTTTAAAATTCAGCCTAGCCATCATATATAATTATATTCATAATTACTGTTTCATTTTTCATAATTAATTTCTTGTAATGATACAATTATATTTCTTCATTAAAATATTATTCAAACATTACTTTTTCCTCAGTTTCATAATTATATTGATAAATAATATTGACTTTACAGACTTTATATAATATTGACTTTATAGACTTTATTCTATATAATATTGACTTTATTACCTATAAACAATTTCTTATTACTTATTAATAATGTTATAATAATACTACTTTAGAACAGTATTAATAAAACTACTCAACGAATATTTTTAATAAAGTTCAACGTAACCAGTATCCTTAAATAATAACTTGTTTACTCTTACAAAGTAAAATTTTCATTTTTTAAAAAGTATTTAATTCAGTTTTTTTTCTAAAAAATTGGAGAGAAAAAAGTAATTTATGGAAGTGACTTAACTTTTAAGAAAAGCTTTTTAAAGCTTGAGGACATCGCAAAATCTAAATCGTGAATTGGTAAGAAAGCATCCAAGTTTATTGGAGCAAATATACTTTAGTATAAAGCTTTTTCAAGCGTAACTTATGCCAAATATTTGTTTTAATTATTAAAAAAAAATTTAGAAAATCATGATAACGTGTAATGAAAACTTACAACTTTTACGCAAAGAAAAAAATAAAACATCAAATGTAAAGACTTCTTCCTCTCATTTAAAAAGCACTCATCCTTCTTAATTGTTAGTTTATGATTTTAGCAATCTGAAGTTTTTGTTGAAAAGGTTTTTTACATTAAAATTGATATTTTCAAAGTATTTTATGTTTGGGTTAAAAAGGATTATAAAAACCTATCATCTGTTGTTTTTTTCATTCAAATTTATTTGTAGACTTCATAATAATCGTTGAACTTAATGCAGATAAATGACATCATATACTTTGAGAGGCGGAAGCAAATGAATGGATACTTTTATGAAAATTAAAAACAGAAGCATCATTAAATGGCTCGAATATTTTCGATACGCACTGAACAAAAAATTATAACTCACATCTACTTAAAACAACCCACATTAACTTAAAATAATTGAAGCCCAGATATTGACCATTAAGCAACTCAGTTTTTAAAAAAAATTTTAAAAAAATAATAATAATAATGATTATTTTGCTTTATTTATATGATTTGAAAAGCTGCAAAACCCAACTCTTAAAAATCATAGATTTTGTATTATACGAACTTTTGTAGTATGCTGACTTTTGCAGCATACAGAGTACAAATCACATTTGCTATGCATTTCCTGTAAAACACAATCTTCGTAAACTGTATACATATCCTAATTAGATACTGTATACATATACATACTTCGTAAACATATTGTGATACATGCTATGCATATTGTAAACATATTGTAATACATGCACATCATGCTATGCATTTCCTGTAAAACACAATCTTCGTAAACTGTATACATATCATAATTAGATACTGTATACATATACATACTTCGTAAACATATTGTAATACATCCTTGCAGAAATTTATTTCATTGCTATGCCTGTGGTATTTTCTTTTCTTGAAACATATTTCCTATATTTTATAGCCACTACACTAAACACATAAATTAAATCGAAAGAGTATCTTTTTTAAGTTTGTAGTACCAGTTATTTTCATTCATAGATTGACAAACTTTACAGCTAAAAGTTTACATTTTTATCTAAAACTACATTGGAAAATTGTACTTGATCAGAAAGGCTCTTCAGAAACCAGATGTGAACCATCTTAACAAGATTATATTCAAGTACACAAAGCTGCATGGTGGCCATTCTTACAGCACAAAAATGGCCACCTTATTCACCAAACTTGAATCCAATAAAATTTCTTCCATTGGTCCCGTTTCTAAGCGAAGGTTTGTGCTAAACCTAACTGCCTTTAGGCAAACTCGAAGATAAAATATCAGAGGGAGAGCTGCCACATTAATAGAAAATTTTATTACATGTTTACAGCTCTGAATTAAAGTTACAAAGTAATTTTTAAGTCCGCTCGTTTTTCAAATATTTTAATAATTATTATTTTTTTCTCCTAACCTCCATGCCTATTTTTGCATGACATATGCCCCAACACAGCATGAAAAATAAGATAATGAATTTTTTTAATGCCCACAAATTTTTATCCTAGCCCTTTTTTAAACCGCAAACATACAAAATGTGTTGACGTGTGGAGGATATAAAAAAATAATAACAACAATTCATAAAAGCAGAAACATAGCAGCTACTATGTAACGGTCTCTGAATTCTAAGAAAGAGTTCTATGAAGCTGTAGAAAGAAAATCTATTAATAAAATTGATTTCCTTTTTCTTCATAAGTTTACTGAGAAAAAGATATCAATGCTTAAATTTATTGAAACAATAATTTAGTTTTTAAACTACTGAAAATTTGTTATGATAATATTTGGAGCCGCATACACACATTCTTCTTAGATATTCCTAATTGCTTCGATTAATTATAATTTAATTGCTCCTAATAAATAATTCTTATGATTAAAAAAATTTCATGTTAGTTTTTCCTACGTTAATCTTTTTCCTCTTTAACTCAAAATCTTGATGTCTTAAGAGAGTATAGACTAATATTTTTGTGTTCGTGAATCTCCTTTCAAAACGTCCCCAAACAATCATAAACACTTCACAAAGAACATTCCAGCTACATTTAGAAAACAAATTGAGCATTCCTCAAATCAGCTTAACGTTGCGTTAAAGATAATGTTCACAGTTTAACATCTTTGTCCCTGATTTATAAAATAAAACTATACACCTACAAGACACTGACTCTTTGAAAATCAGCCTCTCTTACATCGTTTACCACAAAGGAAGCTCGGAAATCTGTGGGATTTATGGGTCTAGAACATAGATCAGAGGTCTAGATTTATGAAACACTTTCAAAGAAGGATTCAAGTTTATGGGTCTATAAATTGTATCTAGGCGCGTTGTCCAAGATAGTTTGCTAACGCTAAACCAATGTTTTCATCTATAGCAGTGTTGCCATATTTAATGTCTATGGCAGTGAGTGGAATAAATGGTTGAATTTAAGGCGAATCTTTTAGACTCAATTCATTCTCTCTATCGAAATTCCATCGATCATGGTATCATTAAAATTCAATTAAGTATTTTTTATACACTTGAAGTGATATTGTTCAATTTTATAAAAAATTATGTAAAAAATTTAAATAGTTAAATTTTTATACGTTTTTTCTTCTTTTCGCATATTACCCAAAGTATTTCTGTCTATTCTATTGGTTAGTTAAGCAAAAATTTTAAAAAAAGTATCAGTCATGATGGTATACCAAACTTTAATAACTTTTATAACTGCTTATTTACTAATCACTACTTAATGCTCATTAATCACAATTAGGATTTATTTAAACAATAATATAGTTAAAAATAATAGTTTATGAGTTGATTAATTGTAAAAAAAAGGATTATTTCAAATCTTTGTCTTAAACAGATGTAGACATAAAAAAATAAAAAAAGTAACTTAGGAACTTTAATTTTGCTAAGAAAACTGCTACAATTTAGCGTAAAAATGCGCATAACTTTCTCAAATACTGAACATAAAGGAATGAAATTGTCTTTAATGTACTCGAAGTTTTAATAAAAGTAATGAAAATTTATTATAATTGCCTTATAATATAAAATCTACAAAAATAGAAACTTATGAATTGCTGCAAGTTAAAAATTATCACATAAAACATTGGAAAGGCGCCTTTTACTATATTTAAGAATTCTTAATTAACTTACTTTAAAAAAAATTTCCTTCCATCTTCTTTTGCTAATTATATCTCTCGTTTATCTCCTTTGGCGATCTCATATTCTTGTTATTCGAACAATTTGAGAATGCTTAAAAGTTTGAAAAACTTTTTTGATTTTTAATTTCGTATAGACCGTATCGGAACTTAGTTCCGTCAGAGTTTTGTTCTTTCGTCGCCTACTATTATACTATTAAGCCAAAAGTAATTGTTAACATAATCATTATTAGAATGCAGTTTATAAAAACCGTGAAGAGTAGATTACATTATCACGATTTTTCTCCAGTAATTTGGCGGTTGTTTCTCTTTTCATTAATGTCAAAACTCATGCATAATGTGCTAAATACCTATTTTTTCTTCGTTAAAAATGACACTTTTCTCTGAAATTACCGTCTGAAGATAATATTTCTAATTCTATAATTAGAAAATATTTATTTTTATTTGCTTTGACTTTTATAATATTAATGAAAGTATCAAAATGGGCTTGATATTTAATTACTATGAGTTTGCTTCGAACTTTTATCGTATAAGACATCAAAGGCGATAACTTTTTTAAAAATATTAAATAATTACATTGAAAACGTATCATTGAATTTTATTTCGTGACAGTGCAAAAATACTTTTTCGATAAAAGGTAAACGTTAATTGAAATTATTAATGCAAATTGCTAATACATATTTGAAACTCTTTCTAAAACTTGTTATTTGCATAAATAAATAAATTTTCATTTGTAAAAAAAAATTATTTTTCATACGAAACGAAAAAAATAATATTTCCTGAAGAATATAATTGTGTTCATCCCAAACAAATTATAGAAAATAAAAATTTGACTACTTGTGAAGTAATTACTTGTTAAATTTGTAAGATCAAGGCTTGAGAAATTAATTTACATCATACTATCTCATAATTGAATCATAAATTTAAATAATTGTTACTAAATAATGTGAAAATGAAATGTTAAGTATTCATTCATTCTAATCATTCGTGAGACAAGTATAAAAGTCTGTAACATTTCCAAAATTAATTTGAACATAAATAAAACTTTTCAGGCGATTCATAATTTATATTAATTGTCAGAAGTTTGCTAGAATGAATTGTTATAGATTTAATATGCAATATAATTAATTGTTCGTGAAATAAAACTTTAATGTCTCGAAAAGGGAATGATATAAAATAGAAAACTCTTCACACATTGCATTTTATTGTATATTTATATTATGAATTTAATATTCAACGGAAAATTAATTTTATTATCTTTAATTACCATATTTGAAATGCATGTCTGAACTTTACCATGTAAAGCGTAATTTTTCATAAATATTTTTGATGCGCCTAATTCAATTACTCATATTTAGTTATTATCAAAAGCATCTTAACTTTCAATTCTTTAAGATGAGTTTGAAATCGTTTTAAAAATTGTGACTTAGGCCTGATATGGATACATAAAAAAATTTTCTCTATATTATCCACCATCTTGAATTTACTGTAAGGGAGGAACTTAAAGAATGAAGAAACTGAAACTTGAATATCTAGACCACTGAAATATTGTTATTTATGTGTATTATACTTTAAATTGAGTGAAATCAAAACTAATTCGGTTGGTAGAGTCAGTCAATCTCAGTCAGTTAAGAAGTTATAATTGTTTCTAGCATGTAAGGGAGAGTGGATAAAAGCGAGTAGTGGAATAAACCCGGGTACATCAGTTTTAGCGAAAATAGTTCTGCTTTCTAGAGGACAAACTTTGAATTCCACTTTACTAGTCAGGAAGGACCTACCATATTGGCGTGTTGTTGTTGATTAATTCACGACCGTCTGTGTAGATAAGTTTATTTTACTATGTCAACTCTCTATTGTTCTCTTTTTTTAAAGCTATCTAAATTTATCGGTCATCACAATTATAAAAATAATTTTTTAACCACCTTATTGTACGTTTACTAGAGATTCATACCCTAACGAACAATAAGAATTTAGTCCAGTAAGTAGCACTGTTGTGTTTCTTTTCGATAACCCCTGCTCGTGGGGTGAAACCGAATACTGCACAGTTTAGCACCCTCCCCTCCCCCTTGATTTGTGTCTATACTGGGCCCACAAAAGCTGCAGTGTTACGGAAGAGGAAGATAACTACATCCAAAATTGAACAAACGGGGCCCCAAGACGAAATTTATTACGGGCCCCATCCTGAAAGCACAAAAAGCCTTATTTTCTCATTTTATAAAGTTTTTGAAAACCCTTTATACAAAATAGTAGTTGGTAGTTTATATCGATTGAAAACATTATTAAACACTATATATTTTGTAAGAGATTTTGTTTTGTCCCTCAATCATCCCCGGCTTCGGGGCAATTGCCCCTTTCTTTCCCTTCCTCCTTTGAGTACGTCGTTGAACAATAAGGATTTAGCCCAATAATTTGACTGCTCTGTTTCGTTTCAATAAGCTCTACTCGTGGTGTAAAACTGGGGACTACCCAGTCTACGGGAGAAATTGTATCTCTCGGGAAACTCTACAGGAAATTGTATCTCCTGTCATCATCAATTTTCCCAAAACAATCTATTATGTTTAAGAAACATTTAGACAAATAATCCACTCTTCATGAGAAATCTTATCTCCTCACATCATCGATTTCCACTCAACAATTTATGAAGTTCAAGGAAAATTTCGTCCAATAATGCACTCCTCATGAGAAATTTTATCTCCTCTCATCATCAATTTTCCCCAAACAATCTATTATGTTTAGGAAAAATTTAGACAAATAATTGACTCTTCATGACAACTATATTTCCTCTCATCAAGATCTCTTCGCTTTTGTGCAACGGTGAAAAGTAAAATAAATTTCCTGTATTTTCTTTAACAATAACAAATTTTTCCTTATTTTATTAAAATTTCTTACAATAGTTTAGCTTTCGAATGATTGAAAATCTTGAACCAGACCCTCACAAATAAGCAACCAGCTCAGGGACAACGTAAAAGGAATCAAATCGCATCCATAATACATGAGAAAAAAATTAAACAGCTAGAGCAAAATTAAATATTATTTAAAAATTTTAACTTTTTATATTATTTGAGTTAAAATAAGCGACAAACTGAAGAAAAATAAAATATTTATCATTTTACTTTGAGTGTTCGTAAACATTCCTTATTTTACGTTTTTTTGTTTCTAAATAATGAGTTTTATTGAAACTTAAAATTTTTTGATAAAAATTGTTGCCAAAAGGCTTTTTTTACAAAATTAAATTATATGAAATTATGAGACTTACGTATACTTTTTGTATATTTTAATGTTAGAAGTAATATGATTCTTAAAACTATGGAATGTAGTGTTTAAATAGGCTTTCATGTTATATCATTATATTTAGTAAAACTATTTCTCAGGCATTAGGTTTTAACTCTAATAAGAAGATACATATTTTTTTCTGCTTATTTGCAAATATTTTTCCGATGTGTTTTGGATGTTCCTTTACTAAAAAAAAAGAGATACCATTTTGTTTTCGTTTGCATAAGAAAGAATATCAAACGTTTTTCTTTTTTAAATTTAATAAGCCACATTAAAGAAGGAAAGTTACAATGCTACACGCTACATTAAAGACGTCTCCAGAGTAACTGAATGACTGTTCATATAGAAATCGCAGGTATTCGTCTCATACAACAACACCCCCTATAGTTCGTAGTGATCTCGAATACTTATAGAAAAACAATACCTTTATAACTTTTATTAATTTTAAGCTGATGACAACTAAAACAATATGGAAATGAATTAGGAATAACTGGATTCTACCACGTGATTTTCCGGCCAATAAAAATGCTCGGACAACAATAGATAACTGTCACGTTGTCATTAGACATACTGAAAACAAAATAAAAATCGCAACAAGCTATAGCTGGTAAGTTTAGTTGTAACATTTCAGCAGGCAGCATTACTAAAAATTAATACCTTTTTACACGCATGCATTCTAAATTTTGATTGGCTGTTTTGTACGTCAAGTCTTCTGTGATTGGCTATGTGTTATCATATCACTCTCTTCTTATATTATATAAAGATATATATATCTATGAGTGAAGAACGGTTCATTTATTCAGAAAAAATACGTTATTGAGTCCGATATCCAAGCTAAAACTATCTTCTACACTGACTAAATAACATATTTAAGGCATATCCCCTAGATTTAAAATTACACCAGGTGAAAATCTGGTCATTGGAACAAAAGCAATCCACATATTGCTGAATTGAGTAAAATTAAAAAAAAATTTAAAAATTGCTTTTTATTACATGTCCCGTAGGTGTGTTTGTTTTTTCCTTAATAAAATGCTTCAAAGTGAATATTAATAAAAATTTTGAATGAAAGCAATATTTATCTCTTATTATATATTACATATTATAATTATATATTATACATTACAATACATTATCTCTTATTATATTATATATATTGTATCAAATTATTTACTTTCCTGTCCCCATTCGCATAGGGAACAAAAACCTTTTCAATTTCTTCCATCCAATATTTCAAATAATTCTCAATTTCTCTTTCAGAACATTTATTTTATGCAATCTTATACATCATATCACGATTTGAATTATTTATAATTCTCTGAACCTCAATTAATTTTCTGCAGCAACATACAAAGGAAAACCATTCATCGGCTCGTTTCACTATTCAGTTGTAAATTGATAATGCTTCACCGCTAAAAATATTCAATTTCTGAACATGCATTTAAAAAAAAACGAAAACTATTCCCTTTCTTAATAATTCTATTGAACCAAAAAAGTGATGTTTTGCTTATTCATCACACTTATACATTACGCTTATACATCGGGATCAATTTATATTTTTAAATTAACTTTGTTATTTTTCGTCACCAATCTCATCGAAACAAAATGTTTTCAATTTCATCCGAGATTTTCCTTTCATTCTTTCAAATAATCCACAATTTCTCACTCAAAGCATTTTTTCTGCGGAATCTTGTGTATCATATTTTGATTGAATTTAAAAAATCGATGTTATTTTCGTTATACGCCTTGTCAAAGATTCATTTTGAGTATTGTTTTGATTTGTCCTCGTTATATTTTTTTCATGTTCCCAACTGAAAAATGAAACCTCTGTTGCAAACAGTAATTCTTTATTTCCATTTTTTTCTCTGCCTTTGAATATAAAATTGTAAAATTTGCACAGTGAAACAAGCAGTTTTTGTAATTCCATTTGATTCCATTTTGGTATTTTATTTTTTTAGCAATTCAGTATTTTAATGAAGGATAACGCATGTAAACTAATTTTATAAAAATAATTGCGTGAAAACTCACATATAAATTTCATTTATAGATTAAATTGAAACTGTCATGACAGATTCTTTCCTCAAATATAATTGTTTGATAACAGCACAGGCATAATTTTTGAATCCAAGCTGTTATCATTAATGTTGTTATTACTTTTGCTATGAGTAAAAGGACGTGTAAGTTCAAAAAAATAAATAATTTATTTTGACGCTTTTAAAAACGAAATGATGATAATAACAATTGTTTCCCTTTAATGAGTGCCTAATTTCTTTTTATAGTCACTTAAAAGAAGAAAATATGTTTCAACAATGAAAAAAAATTGCGCACATTTGAAAGCATGTTTCATTTTGTGACATTTCATTATCTTTTTCTCGAGAAATATTGAGGGAAATAATTTCTTTAAAAAGAATATTAAAAAAAGAAACATACATATGCTTCATTTGTAAAATAAAATAATTGTCATTAAAGATCGACGGTTTTTTAATTGTCATTATTGTTTGATGCTTGATGCATTTTTTGATGCGAGCATTACTTTAATATTTTAATAACTCTAAATGTTGGATAAAGGAAAAATTACTGTTGTCCTAAGAGAAAATACTTTTTTATAATTAAAGTAAAACCAGTTAATTAATAAATCAATTGTTTTTACTAAGTTCAAGAAACACTCCCAGAATTTTTTTCAATTTGCAAACTGGATTAATAATGTATCAATTGTCTCTAACGCTTTAATTAGGTTTAACGAATTACGAAATAATATTTTTATTGCTTCAACTTTTATTTAGACATCATTCATTTGAGACTAAATAAATTTTTGAAAAGCACTAAAACGATATAATTTTTCAAATTCCATCCAGACATCTTTTTTTGAAATAACAAAGGTCTTTATTTGCATTGCAAGTATGATTTTTTTTTCAGCAGAGGATATTTTTAAACAGTGACTCTTTAGAATCAATTAATAAGTGAATGTTTTAATTTGAATAAATGATGAGGATAGTTGTTAGTAAGAGTGATATTAGATGGACAACGCATTATAATTAACAATTGAAATATTAATGTGATTAACTAAAAGAAAAAAACACTTGTACTTATTGATAAAGTCTTTACCAATATATACTTTATTTTAAGTGTTATGAATATATGCATATTTATTTTTTATATGGATATACATAATGGATGCGCATTTTTCCATAAAATTTAAAATGGACAAAGAGTTTCCTAAAAACAAAAAGTGTGCCCACTCACGCTACTCCAATGGGTAAATTCAGTGTCAGGGAATCAGCTAATTAGCAAATTAGTGCATAGGTTAATTAAATAATAAAAATGTGATATAGCTAATTAAAGAATTAATTCAATGAACTGGTTTTAAATGAATTAATAACATAGTTAATTATTAGATAGATATATCGAATTCTAAGTAGTAAATTATTGAATTATTTATTTTATCAACAATTAAAAGTAGATAAGTGTTAGTAATCGAATAAATAAGTTATTTATTTAATTAGTGATAAACGATTTCATGTAGTTATTGAGTAAAAAAGTACGTGTGCAAGTAGTTTTATCTAAAGGGGAAATAGATAGTATATTAATTTAAAAATGTATCCGCTGAGTTAGCTAGTGATTCATTTATATGTAAATAAATCTAGATCTTGTGTGAGTTAACTAATCATATCATTGCATAGTAGTTAGTTTAAATAGTATGTCATTTAATGGGGCTAAATGATAAAAATAAATTGAAAAGTTAATGTGTGAGTTGATTAGAGAATTACTGGAACGTTGTGATAATGAAGCGTAAAGAAGTGTGAACTAAATAAATTAATTTCCAATATAAGCCTTTAAATTTGTCCCTCTATGTAAGCTACAAGCTAATCTTTGCATCTAGATATCTTCCAGTTATACACTTTAAACTCTTTCTGACTTTTTCTGGTGTAAACAAACCAAATTGTTCGACAATATTTTAGCAAATTGTTTTCTAGATGTTTTTAAAAATTTTCTCAAAATAAGCGTGTGATTTGTTGTTGCGATTAGCTAAGAATGTAGATATACTGATAAATATAAAAAGCAATATTTTGGATGGAAAATGAAGGATATTTAATATAACATTGATATAACTTAACTTTTCTAATTGTGTGATAATTTTCCAAACCTGCACACCCCTATTAAAATTGCTTTTTCTATGTTATTTCTGTTTTGTTTAAAAAAAAGTTTAAATAAAATGCATTTGAATTATTCCAAATATATTTCCACATTCCATGTTTTTTGCATTCTTTGACGATGTTTGGTTGACATTCCTACTAAAATCAGACCTCGAATTCAACAAATCGAAAGGAAACAGTAAAAATTTCATGTTATCTAAAATTCGTGATATCGGAAATCAGGTATTTTTTAATATTTCTGTCAAAATAATAACTGTACAGTCATTTTAAGAGTTGTATGTCATGTACTCACTTCAAAAAGTATTTATTGTTCGCAATTTCAATAAATTTGATTTTTCCCCTTTTATTTAACGTTTTTCTAATGTCCCGTTACGGCATCTTCTTTTTCTGATATGTCTCCAAGAACTTTATCTTCTTTTAAAATTTCTGATTTTTCCCAATCACATATGGAGCATTATTGTAAACATAATTTTCTTCGTCATAAATATCAGTTTCTTTTAAATGCTTAAAATTAGCAAATTATTTCCTATTTCTGAGCTGATATTCCTACATTGCACACATCTCGCATGTCTGGCGCTTTAGAATTAAATAATTAAGCAATTTTTTTTCAAACATGGTAATCTCTTTCGCAATAGGTTTTCCAGAAATGCATCATTTCTTGAAACTGATGGTGTTCAAGAAAAGTGTTTAAGATTTGGAATTCTGAAAAGAATTTTAAATTCTTCAGATATCAGTAAAAGCAATCAAAAAAATATTTCAGGTAATCTGGGTCACTGCGAAATGTATTCGGCTAAAAGAAGTTGTTTTCTATTAGCAACATGGCAAACAGATAGAGATCATAATATCAAAAATTTCGTTTTATAGATGTTCGACGTATTTTATAATCCATTAATATTAAATAATATGAAGAATTAAAATTAATTGATTAATTAATTGAATAAAAACACCTGCCTGAAAACTGTTTGCTGTAATAGTTAAAAATTACTCTAATTTTTTGTCAGTGATGGAATTAAATTTTATAAACAATAAAATTCCCACTTTAAATCATACTTATATTCATATTCAATCCCCAAAAATGAACTAAAAACTGCAGCATGAAAATATTTTTAATATTTTTTTAAGGAAATGTTGTAAAAAGTTTTCCTTCATTGAATTGACATTAAATAAAAAAAAACTATAAATTCAAACAGAATTTTTTTCATTTTATAATAGAATAGAAAAAAACTAACTTTGATTCCTCTAGGAATAAAATCCCTTAATGTTTGGGATAATCTTTCGCTTCCTTTATCAAAATTTTTTCTAAGAAATCTTTCACGTTTTGTTTTGATTTAATTTATTTAACAATTCTATTTTCGTTAGAGGCAGGCGAATCAAATAACAAACTTTTATTTTCATTTGCTCGTTTATGTTTGTATAATTTCTTAGATAACAATAACATAATTTTATATTTGACTGCGAGCTATTTACTTATTTTTATTTTTTAATTTATAGAATAATTGATTTCAAAAATTCGTTAGGTGTTTGTATGGTAAAATGGATTTATGTTTGATAATAAGTATGGGATAAGAGAATTCTATTTGATAAGTCTATTTTGCTAAGCAAAAACTGACTGACATATGAAAGTATTTTTTCTGCTATATAAAGTAAGAGGTGAAATAAGATTTTAACTAAAAAGTATCTTAAATTTCAATTTCGAGGACTTTAATAAAACAATTAATTTTGTTAACATTTTGAACTATGTCATTCTAAGTTGCATTAATTACAGCGAAATACGCAAAATGTTTAATTTGCAATTAATCAGCTCAAACTTGAGATCGGACATATGACTATTTGAAATACATTTTTCAAATTGTGTAGACCCTCAATTCAAACTGAATTCACCCAAAACATTTAGAAATTTTGAATTGTGTTAAATCACAATATTGTTTAAACATGCTTATATCATGCAATTTTTAAACACATTATCGTGCTGAATAATATGGTTCAACATGGATATTTTTCTCCTATGTTAAGAAAGATATAGAAAAAAAATTTATTAAGTGGCATTTTAATTTTCCCGACACAAATAAACCAATTAATTTTGTTAGCATTTTGAACTATGTCATTTTTAATAACATTAATTAAGATTAAACAATTCAGAGTATTCTTTGTTGTGTTGTCATCAATAAAACAGAAATTAAATAATCATTAAAACTTGATGTTTTCATTTAGTTCTCTTTTGATAAAAGAATGTTACAATTGAGTAAAAAAATATTTTATTTGCGTAAATACAGCGAAATACGCGAAAGGTATATTTAACAATTAACCAGCTCAAACTTGATATCAGGTATATGAGTATTACAAACGCATTTTTCAGATTGTGTATACCATCAGTGAGATAACGATTCAAAAATTTGAATCCACCCAAAACTCTTAGAAATTTTTGATTGTGTTAAACCA
>NC_092205.1:29390822-29400222 GCF_043381705.1 Parasteatoda tepidariorum | reverse complement strand
AAAAAAAAAAGTGATTCATACATATTAGTTAATAAGTGCAGAAAATGGTGCGCCTGCAGGGCCAAGAACCATGATGCACCTCCGTCGATCAAGTAATCAAAACTGCAAGTGTAATGTGTACGTTGAAATAGTTTTTCCAAGGAAAGTTAAGAAATCCGTATATTGGCTATGAATTAAACGAATTTAATGCCAAGGTTCTTTCTTTTTAGCCTTACAAATTCAAATATGTTGGCAGAAAAGAAAGCGGGATAAATCCTAACGAATTTTAATGAAATCAAAGCATTAGCAACCATATAATGGTTTTCGATTTTATACTAATGCGTTAGGCAGAAGTAGAGGGAATATCTAAAAACAGATTTTATTCTGCATTCAATTCAAGGTTATGGTATTTATTTTTATTTTATCCGTCTTTGAACAACCGACCCAATTTTGGGCTTACGACTACTATTGTTCAACTCCGTAGTCTTGTAATTTTGAACCAATCCAGTAGACAAGAAAACTCCTGGATCAGTACACACAGAGGTATGGATTTGTTATGCATGACTAACATTACGGAATAGTTCTCTTAAGTATTTCTTGAGAAATTCAAAGAAATGTCAAAAACTGAAAGTGTCTTTTCTATTATTGTTGGGTAGTGTATGGCAAAATACACAAAAAGTAAAGTGAACAATAGGGGTTCAAACTTTGGTTCGCTCTCCTGGTCAAACTGCAGGAATCATATTTCCCAGATTGTGGCTACCCCCTATATTTTGGAGGTCAAAAATAGTAATCCGTCGAAAAAAGGTATAAAGGCAGGGTAAACAATTAATTTTGGCAAGATTAAATCGATAAAAAAATCTATTTCAAAGTTATGCTAAAAGAAAGAACATAAAAATTGTCAGCAAGTAGAAAACAAACAAAAAAATAAAATAAAATTTCCCCGCTATACTCTAAAAGAATTTAAATGACCACTTTTCATAAATGTAATTCTCTATTGATTATCATCATTTTATTACTTTAATAAAAATAATAATGAAAGATAAAGTACAATATTTGTGACACATATATACCGTCTTTTGATCCTTCTTTATATTTCATTGCTTAATAAACTGTTGTGCGTTGAATTTATAAATTGAAAGTGGAACTTGATGCTATTACGTAGGTTGTGACGTAACTTTTGTAGATGATGTCATTTTATTGAGCTTCATAGCTTCGAAAGGATTTCTTTCATTTAGATAAGAGATTATCAGACGGCAGTGGAAAGTTGATTTCGACATTATTATTGAATATTAGAGTCGGTTGTTCAGCAAAGTATTGAACGGTGAATGTAACAAAATAAATGGAATGGGTAATAAAACAAACAGAACGAGTAGCATAACAAATGGAATGGATAGCAAAAATCAACGTATTATAAACCTTCAGATTGGCGTACTAGGAGAAGCCTGTGAGTAATCTCCCTTTTTTTATAAGGACAATGAAATATTATTTTTTGCAATGTCACTTTTTTTCTACTAGAAATTAACAATTCTTTTAAAAGTTAAAAAAAATATTAAGAAAGATAAAAAGAAAAAAACAAGATCTTTAAAAAGATAAAAAGCAAGTGCTTAAATGTACAGTGTGCAAAATAAAAAACGGACCACCCTGAATAACTTTTGATTTAATCACCGGATTTTCACGTTCTCTGATTAAACATACCTTTTTTTCGACGGATTTGGATTTTTGACCTCCGAAATATAGGGGATAACCGTAATCTTGGAAATATGGCCCCCATACTTTGATCACGAGTAAGGGCAAACGTTTAGACCCCTTAATGTTAATTTCATTTTTTGTGTATTTCGCCTTATCTTGAGAACTTGTTAAGCAAGTTGAAAAAATTTTGTACACAATTATAAAATTTGTTTATTCAAATATAATTCAACTCAAAATATGACTTTTAGTACATATTTATTATTATTTTATTTGATTATAATTGAAAAAAAATTGTAAGGTATAAAATTTTTTACAGCATTTTAAAAGATTTAATTTTTACATGACAAAATACAAAATTTCAGTTTCTGAGAAATCGAATTTTAAAATACGGCTTCTTTAAAATTCAATTTCTGAGGAATTTTTGACTAATTTTGCTCAAATGTTGTGTTTTGCTATATAAAATTACATTCTTTAAAATGATGTAATATCTTAAATTCCTTACAATTAAAATTTCTTTTGACCATATATTTATATACTTGTCACTGTTAAATAAAATAATAAGAAATATTGACTAAAAGTTATATTTTGCATGGAATTATCGTTGAATAAACGATTTGTATCATTGCGTGCAAAAATTTTTCATTTCGCTTAATAAGTTCTGGGGTCGGATAAAACGGGATAGGGTTTACAATGTTTAATTTTTTGTGTAAAATTAACTAAAAACATAATTAATTAACAGAAAACTGTAAAGCAAAATTTCTAAAAATTTTATTTATAGGATTTTATTGCTTCTAACATTTTTATATAAACTGTTGTTTTATAATTAAGTACACAAAAATTATGATGCTACATAAGTTTTTAAAGATTTTATGAGTTTTCAACCATGATCATGAACACTTATTCCATAATTTTCACTGTCGAGATGTGTCTGCCTTTAAGAGGGATTTCTTAGCAGTCCTTTCTTCAATTCTCTTGGTTCATTCTTGTAGTTAAATCATCCTTTCTTTTTCTTCCATTTATAATTCACTTTTAAATGGAGATGATGTTATTACTACAGTTTTCTTCTTTCTCTTATCAGTCATTTTTTCTGGGAGCGGTCCTTTTACTTGAGGTACATGTAGAACACACTTTGGAAGGATGGAAAAAGGCAAGGGCGCCGGCAGCCGGGTGCAAGAGGGTGCACTTGCACCCCCCTGGCTTTTTTTTAAAAAAAAAACTATTAAAGAGATACAAAAAAAAAAATTTGTTAGAAAATTTTTTCATGAAAAATATTTTTATTCAAAAACAAATAATTAAGTAATTATTGATACATAACAGTAGTAAGGGCAGGCATCTATGCGGCGGAAGTGATGGGCAGTCAAGGGGTGCTTATTTCTGCCCCAACCGATTTATTATGATGTCCAACTACTGACCCACGAAGGCTTTTTGATGGCGTGAGTTCGATCCTCAGCATTAATTATATTTAATAAATAATATTAAAAACAGATTTAAATAATAAAATGGATTTAAAGTTATTTTATTCCCACATAGATGGCGCCACTAGATCAAAAGCATGATATAATTTATTTATTATACAATAAAAGATGACGTCATAACTTTATAATACACAATTTCTCCCCCAAGTAACAAAGTTTCTAAAAGTTGCCATCCTTAAAAACTAATATTAAAATAATAAGTGGTGCCACCCTCAAAAAACTAATAAATTAAATAATATTTAAAAAACGAAACTAAATTAAAAACAGGAACCGAAACTAAAAATATTTTAGGCTTAAGAAAAAAAAGAAATAAGCTCCCCATGACGCTGCAGACGAAGTTTCAGGCGGGCAGAAATAAGCAACTTCCGGTTTGTATGTGGGCAGAAATAAGCAACTTCCGGTTTGTAGGTGGGTAGAAAAAGCAACTTCCGGTTGGGGCAGAAATAAACACCCCTTGACTGCCCATCACTTCCGCCGCATAGATGCCTGCCCTTACTACTAACATCATAACTTAAAGGGAGCCAAATAGGCGCAAATAACATTTTTTTCTTCAAGCAAACCAGGCTGGACATTTTCCTTCTAGTAGCATCTCTTCTTCAGAAGGCATATAATTTTCTACTTTTGGAATCATCTTTTTCATCATTCGAAGGATGGTAATTTTCGTTTAGCTCTAAAGGTTTTAATTTACTGCTTGATTGAGTACCAATAATATCTTTTATCACAATCAAGTTCTCGACTTCAGTTCTGGACTCTAAATCGCTATCTTCTGGATAATTTGTATCTTTTGGGGGAAGAATTTCTGTTTTATTAGCAGATCCATTGAGTATTTCTTCCTCGGTAGTGCGCGTAGCAGGCACGTACTTGTTTTACTTCCATTCGGGAGACTTTCCTTCTATTTCCATTTTAACAGGATTATTAAATGGTATCAGTTCTTTCTTTTCGAGTATTCTCAAAGTCATTTGTTCAAAAATCTGTAATTTTTTAAGAAAGGAAAATGAATATTTAATCTTTAGTTACCTTTGCATATATTCAAATGTAACGTACTAGGCGGGAAAAAAGGATATCACCTAGAATAATTTTTGTACTAATAATCGTATTTAGCAATTTTAACGGTTCCAGTAGGATATGTGACCTCAAATATATGCTGACTAATCAGTAGCCGATATGCTAAGAAATTAGCAATAAAAGTTTTGAATCTGAGGCATAATTTTTTCTATACTATATTAATATACGTATTTTTCTGTTAAGAAATCTAAAGTTTAAAACTATTTATGATGAGAGGGATGGGATTCGAGGAAAATTTAAATTAATTATTTTTAAAGAAATAAATACCTAATGTAACTTACAAAGAGTTTAACTTCTGCAAACGTAAGCTAAAAAATTCTTTTATAATTTTTCGTTGTTAGTCTATTGCTGAAACTTTTTTTAATTACAAAATACAATGTTTCTTATTAAGTCGTCAGCTAATTTAATTTTTATTTAGTAAAGAGATTTTAATAAAATATAACATTCTGCGAAGTTTTATGAAAGCAAATTTCTGATTGAATGTGGTTATACATCTGTTTTTATTTTTGTTTATTCATTCTATGGAGTGAACAGTTACAATTATGTGCAATTATAATAATGATCAGTATGCATTCATATATTTGGATTAATATATTTATAGATTACTCAATGTACATTTTAATAATTAAATGACAAAAGTGTATAAATAAAGAAAGATATATGAGTATAAATAAAGATACTAGTTTTCAAAAGAAAACTTTTTGTTTCTTTGAATCAAACTTTNAAGTTATTATTATTTCAGTGTGAGAGTGTTTGTCCTTATCTTACATAAAACCTATTTTAATATCGCGTTAAGTAATAATATACAATGTATTATACTGTGTTGCAGGTAATTCTGATCAAAATCGATTGCGTGTGAACCCAACTATTTTTTTTCTTCACTTTTTAATTTATTTGAGAAAATACAACTTATTTAAGTTGCTTCACTATTTTAAAATTGTATGTTTTATGCAATGTACTATAAAAACGAGGGATATTTCAGGTGGGTCTTATAATTTTGCAACACACTGTATAATACTTATGGTGTTTCGAAAAGTAATACTTCATTATATACTCTATCATACTAACTAAAATAATTTAGTATAAATTAATTATACTAAATATTATACTACTAGAATAAATCTACCGCAAATATTCAAAAAAAGTCATATTGTCACATTAAACTAATATTACAGTAGCTAACGTTCAGGAATTTTTGAAATGGAATAAAAGTCACACCTGGATTTGTTATTATTATTAATTTACGTCGCACTAGAGCTGCACAATGGGCTATTGGCGACGGTCTGGGAAACACCCCGGAGGATGATCGGAAGACATGCCATCACAATTTTGATCGTCTGCGGAGGGGATGGCACCCCCGCTTCGGTAGCCCGACGACCTGCGCGCGAAGTCGAGCACTTTACGGTAGCACAGTTTAACGAGGACCAATACCGCACACCCTCGGTCCCTACGCAGACTGATCCAAGTGGTCACCCACCCGCCCACTGACCGCAGCCAGTGATGCTTGACTTCGGTGATCTGCTGGGAACCGTGTCTTAACGATCAGTCCACTACGGGACGCCTGGATTTGTATCTCATCGATTATATATACATTCTCCTAACAGAAAAATACAATAATGCAATCATAGTTGTATAAAGGTTAATTTAAATTTCCGAGTAAGTTTAAGAACTTGAATCACTTACAAATAGATATTACTTTAATTGTATTAACATTCAAACTTTATGTGTGTATAACTCTTGTATATTCGATTATGTCAAACATAAATTGCGAGTAATTATACGAACGCGTGGACTGGGGCTAATTTATAAAAATGAAATTTTAAACGAAATCGTTTGTCAAAATGAAAAAAAAGAGAAGGTAATGACAGATTTATATAAACGAGAGTGAAAAGAGAGAAAAATTAGAAATAAACAAGACAAGAATGGAATTTTTGTTCAAGAAAAAAAAAAGTTTTCTGATGAAACGAGTGAGCGTTAAATAAAGTATTGTGAAAATTGCAACATTTGTTACGTTTGTTTAATTAGGAATGTTATAAACACAAATTTTCTTTTTTAAGAAACTTATATAATAATAATTTTTAACTACTTTAATATTAAAGTTTCGAAACCCACAATTTTTTAAGCAGGCAATTGTAGTTGGCGAAATTGAATATTTTGGTGAATATAAAACGTATTTGGTGAATATAATGCGTCTAATCCTCTTAATTTCGCTGCCATTTCTTCAGTTTCTTAAGTACCTCACGAATTTAGTTTAAAATGAGACTATCATATCAGATGTATGTACGTAGTGATGGTGAGAATCGTAAAATAAGTTTGCATGAAAGCTTGAATTAAATTTAAAATGCCTTACTTCTTTAACATTTTCACCAGTCTTGGCACTGCATTCAAAAAATTCGAGATTTTCACTTTTGGCAAAATTTTGGCCTTCTTTAAAAAGTACTTCCCTTCCATAGAAAAAGTCAGATCGAGCCCCAACTGTCAATTATAAAATATTTTCATTAAAAGAAACTTGAAATCTTAAGAAATATAGTCATAAATAATTTTTTTTCCTGGGAACTTAACATTATTTTTGCGTTAATGCTCAATTCGTTAAATACGCAACTATTCTTGAATTATATCAGTGGATACTCTAACATAATAGATGGTTCATTTTATAAAAATAAGATGGCTGGCCCGTAGGCAGCTGAGAAGTGGAGAGATTGCGACACGAGAAGTTGTCGTACCATATGAATGCCTCCTCCTCACTAATATATTCAAACCAAATATTTTCTCACCCAAATATATTTTTTATAAATGAAATTTCTAATGTCAATTTTAATTTGTATAATCTAAATGACACAGTGCACACATACAGACATAATTTTTCCCATGGAGATATCCAGAAATTTTTAAAGTTTCAAACATTAGCAATTTGTGTCAAGCCAAGGGGATACAAACTGAAGATTGCGCTAACTCCATGGTCATAAACAACCGTTGCATTACTCGGCAAAATATTTAAATTAGTATTTTTACTTCAGAAACCCTGCAATGCCCAATTAAAAACCTGCTATGCGAAATCATAGCGAATTTGCAAGGTAGAGGGTGCGTTTATTGTTTCTCAACGGCACCATCTACTGCCAAGAATACGACTCAAGTCACACGAACACGTCACAGCCCGTTTTACAGGGAGAACCAATTCATTCATACACAGATCGAAATTTTAACCTTAAGTAGAGAGCGCTCAATCTCCAATTCAGTACCTCTAGAGGTACTGATTTTTTTTATCGGAACTTGGTAGACTTTGTGTCTCCGGCAGCAGTCAGTATTTGATGCACGGGAATTATTCGGGCAGCGGGATTCGAACTTATGTTCGAAGAACACGAGCCCAACGTCCTACAAACCAGGCTATCTCGGCCCAAATACTAGAAGTAATTAATAAAATAAATACTTGTGAATATGATTGCGTCTGGAGTTAGTTTCCTTATTGTCTCACACCATTTTCCAAGTTTCTCAAAAGTACGAATCCTTGCAGTATCATAAAGCAGAAGAATACCGTGTGCATTTTTAATTGTCCTGGAAGAAATTTCTTTTAATATATCTGTCAGCATTATCAATAAACATTTTTTTTAATTGTTGCTGTTGCTCTTCGAGTAGAAAATTTTATTACTGAAAGGATATTTACTTACTATTGAGATAAATATAAAAATAAATTCAGGAAGTTTAAAAAAAATGAAGGGACAAAGTAGGCATACAAAAAGAATTAGTTTCAGGAGTACTTTATTTAAATCGTTTTAGAGCAGCAAAAACAGATAATGGGGGTGGTTTGGCAAACACCCCAGGATGATCTGAAGACACGCTATCATAGTTTTGATCCTCAATAGAGAGGATGGCTCCCCGCTTTGACAGCCCAGATATCTGTGCGTGAAGTCGAGTACTTTACGATAGAACAATTGAACGAGGATCGATATCGCACACCCTCATTCCGTTCGCAGGCTGATCAGTGTTCACCCACCCACACTGACGCATACGCACACCACTGGTTCATTGTCCACAGCCAGTGATGCTTTACTTTGGTGATGTACTACCAAACTACTGGAAACTAAGTCTTACGAACAATTCAATGTAAGATAGGAAAAAAATAAAACCTCGCAAAAGTGCTCAGAGCCGCAAACGCGACCAACAGTCGCAAATTATACGCAAATAATTCAATTTTTTAAAAATATCTTAAGGGTACTAACATTAACAATATCAAAAATCTGAAGAATACCGTGTGGATTTTCCGACATTCTGGACAGAAAAATTTTAAGTAGATTCTAACTGGATCATCAAAACAGTTTTATTTTTTTCTTTTAGGTGAAGATTTTATTACTTAAGGATTTGAACTTATTAGTAAGGTAAATGTCAATCAATGTTCCTGTCCCACCCACTTCTGGTCATTCTGGAAATTTTACTGAATTCTAACATCATCACAAACAATCTCTCAACAAGCTTGTTTGTTATAAAGAGATTTAAGAAATATAGCAAATGAGCAATTTAAATAATTTTTTCCCGTGTAAACTCTCATTATGCGATGATATAAATATACCAAATTCAGTTAAAAGGAAGACAAAAATTCTAAAAATTTAAAATTGGTTTAAGACTAGAAAAAAATTAAATAGAAATTATAATTTAAGTTTAAAATGGGACAAGCCAGCTTAAAAAATCGTCAGATATCAGTATTTGATCAGGATGAAAGTTATGAAAATTTAAATTCAGCATAACTAATTGAGCAATTCTGAATTCTCGTGATGGCTCCCTAGCGTCCCTTAAAGTTTTCCCCAATAATCCTAAGTATTCAACAGAGTTAGTCATGGTTATTAAAAATAAATATTAATTAAGTTTTGATACAGTAATGATGTAAGTAAATAGTACAATCAAATAAAAGTTTTATTGGTAAATACGTTATATTTTGCAAAGAAGTAAGCTTTATTTAACTCTAAAATGTGACAAATTTGATTAAAAAAAGAATTTTTTGAACTTACATTGGCACGAATGCACGATATCTCCCATTGCCAGCGTTAACTCCAATAAGTAATTCAACAGTTTTTTCCTTTACCTTAAGTTGTTTAGTGAAGTAGTCCCAGCCAGTTATCGTATTAAAATTTTCTGAAATGATGATATACTCTTTAGTTGTAGTAAAACTTTAACTGACAAACATGAGTAAAATATAATCA
>NC_092205.1:29375596-29389608 GCF_043381705.1 Parasteatoda tepidariorum | reverse complement strand
TATATTTGATTTTAAAATTATATTATACGATTATATTATAAAATTATATTATAATATTCTGCCGAATTTAAAAATAAATTAATGTCCATAGCTTTCAAAATTAAAAATAATTAAATAAATAACAACAATTTTGCAAAAACATTAAAGAACGTAAGAATATTATTCAGTAAAATTTTAGGTTACTTTGAATTTTCGATTTCCTAGAAATGTACTTTTAAATCATTACTTTTTTTGTTTAGTACTTGTACTTTTACTTGTACTTTTTACTCGTTCCTTTTTAAATAAGAACTTTTTACTTTTTACTCGTTACTTTTTTTAAAAATACTTGTACTTTTACTCGTTACTTTTTAAAAGTAACGTTGCCATGTATGATAAGAATGATATAATTTGTTGAATAACTTACAAATACCAATGCCCAAATTATAAATATTTTTTTAATTCTTTCAGATTGCAAATCTCAGTACCATAGATACTGTCATTCAAATAACCCTATAAATGCTAAGAAAAAAAATACACAAAAGGTTTAGTTCTATTAAATCTCAAGGTGCTCTTGCACTTTTGAAAATAAGTCACTTGCAAAATGTGTAGGTGACAAATTTGAACCACAACAATACTCTATTTTTACAAAGGTTCTAAAATGTCTTTGGAAGAAAAAAATGAACGTATTTGATTAATTAACAAAATTTAAGAAAGAAAGTGTTAGCTAAGTTAAGACATTTTTTATAATTATTTCAGAAATGCAACTTTCGTCAAAAATTACAAAAAAAATTTTAATAAATAATTAAAAAAAGCATCACAAATAATTTCAAAAAGGACCATATTAAAAAAAAAGTCTAAAAAATTTATTCCAAGGTGGCAACTACTTTTTAAATGCTATTTAACGCTCCAAATAAAAATTTTGTTATATGAAGAAATTCACTGAAAGTAAACTTCGTTGTAGAGGTTAATGATTTATAAAGCAAATTATTTATCAGTTCATAAAGGCTCTAAAATGTCTTTGGAGGGAAAAAATGAACGTATTTGATTAATTAACAAAATTTGAGAAAGAATGTGCTAGGTATGTTATGACATTTTAATAATTATTTCAGAAGAAAATATTTGGAACAAATAAATTATTCGAAATGCTACATAGAATTTATTTTTAATTCGTTTCCAATATTTTATACAGTATTAAATTAATAAATTCCCGATACAAACAAATAAATGAAGGGGGAGAAAGTAACAATTACATCAAGAAAAATATTTATACATTATCAACATTTATGGAAGTTTGTAAAATAACATAATAATGAGCTAGTTAAGAATATTCATTCATGTTTTATTTATCTCCGAAATTTAATTTAGAACTTTAAACTCCTGGACTACTTATCACATAAATGTGTGCTCAAAATATCTGTCAGAAATTGGAGTAAGAAAAATTCCTACAGGGTGTTATACGAAAACTTTAAATTATTTGTTTTCTGTGAGGGGAATAGTAGTAGAAACATTCCTGAATCTAATCCCACCGCAATGGACCCGGGATAAAGTGAAAATTCAGTTTTAATGAATGCTTTGAATGGTCCTACCCAAAACCTTATTTAACTAGCATTATTTCATACACTTAGAACAGATTTTAAAAAAATCGGTTGTCCGTTATAGTGCCCACAAATTTCCCTCTTACTGGTATTTAAATAAGTGTTAAAAAGTTTTTATTGTATGTTATAAGTTCAAAAGTATATAATTATGACCTTTGATTAAAAATGAAGTAAAAATGGATTCATGGTCATTTCACTGAAATGTATAATGCAAAAAATTCCAATAACAGTTACATGGATGAGCACAGTTGTACAGAATTTTCCACTTTTAAATGCAACTTTCTTCAAAAATTACAAAAAAAAAAAAAAAAAAAATNAAAAAAAAAAGCATCACAAATAATTTTAAAAAGGATTAAATATAAAAAAAAGCCTAAAAAATTTATTCCAAGGAGGCAACTACTTCTTAAATGTTATTTAACGTTCCAAATAAAAAATTTTGTTATATGAAGAAATTCGCTGAAAGGAAACTTCATTGTAGAGGTTAATGATTTATAAAGCAAAATATTTATGAGTTCATAAATCAAAATAAGTACGATTATAATAAGCATTTTCCAACCACACACATCGTGCGTCATACAAGATTCGTTGAGAAAATTTAAAATTTAGTAGAAAATTTAATTAATACAATAACAAATACAATAAATTACAATACAAAAATACAATACAATAATTCGTGACCCAATCTAATGCAGAATACCCAGGCAAAAAACGGAGCACCCTAGGTAACTTTTGATCCTAATGATCTGGTTTTCACGTTTTTTGACTCAATCTTAGTTGTTCGAGAGCCTTATCTAAAAAATGACAACTAATTAGTGCAAATGATATTTTAAGCTTCGTAATCAGGCACAAAAATACATTTCTTTGACTAAGCATTCCTTTTTGCGTAATATTTGGATTCATGACCATCGAAATGTGGGGTTCCTATAGTTTAGTGAGGAGAGCTAAAACCCTTCTAGATAGGGAAGAAGGCTGGCACATCCGTAATATCTTTGGATGATTCTACAAAACTATATTTTAAAATCTCAAACTGTTTAAAACTAAATGCGCTTCAAGAATCTAAAACAAATTCACACTTCCTCTTTATAAAACACATAAAAAGAGAAAATGAAGGGAATTCATTCTAATGATTCTGGCTATTAAGTCAATGTTTTGGTCCAGAAAATGCTAGGAGAGTATTATTTTTGCATACCAGGAGTGTGCCATTTTTATATATACTACATATATAAGGTCAGCTATTAAGTTCTGATGACAGATTTAGGCTTTAAAAAGTTCGTCTAATCGAACCATCAATCCAAATAAGTCACAATTTAAAAATCAATTGCTCAGTAAAATTGAGCAACAATAAGTAATCAGTAAAATTTATTTTTGACATGTGATTATCGTTGGATAAACGAATTTTATTATTGCATTCAAAATTTTTGTACTATAAAATAAACTTCATAACAGTGATGATAATATGGTAATTGGTACAGTTTTAATAAGAAATTCTTCCATCGATTTTCCGCAGTTTTAGAAAATATTGTTTCAAAAACAGCAAAGATAGTGTATTAATATTTAAAAGAATATATTATTTTCATGAGATATCAATTTAATTTTTTAAAAATATATATTTAAGCTATGCTTATTTTTCTTCTTAGTTTAGGTTTTTTTAAACCAGTGATTACTATTCTTGTTTCAGAGTCTGGAAATTTGCCTGAGTACCCCAACACTCTTCACATCTTTCTAATTGATGTTTTGAAGCTTACAAATCTAAAGCTATGCATTTACGAGTCCGCGAGGAAGAGCAAAATACTTAAGACAGTGCTCCTAAAGGCGGCAAGTCATGGTGAAAAGTCAAATTTGTGATTTTCGTGAGAGTGGATCAGTTGGAAGACGAATGCAACTATGAGTTCATTATGCAATTAAATTCTATTTAAAAAATCCGATTCATTAATTTTGAAAAAAAAACTGTTTTATAATCCGTGAAGATATATTCAATTTCCTTTCTGTAGCATGGCAAATTTCTTTGTTTTAATTTTGTCATTGATTTGAGTTTCAGTTTACAATTTTAGGAAAATGTTCTTTGAAAAAAAAACTGTAATGAAACTGTAAAAAACTAAAAAATTTTTTCGATATGAGTTTCAGATTAGCATTTTAATCCAACTTTTACAAACAATCGTTTCAAACTGCATAAACACTTCATACAGAGTCGTTGTCTAGAAAGATACGAAAGTTACCTACTGATTACCTCAACACACTTTAAAAATCTTTACCTGCTGGTTAAGATTTTTTTAAATGCAACTTTAATTTATAATTTGTTCAAAATAAATGATTCTCTGATCCTTTTTTAAGATCTACCCGTGCCTGGAAAATGAGGATTTTTAATTTCTTAAAATTAGAATTAGAATTTCAATAGAGCTTTTCAATTTTCTAATTTTAATACCTAAATGGATGTGTTGAATCACTTTTCTCCGAATGAAATCGATTTATATATTTCGTTATTATGGAATATCTTGTAGCGCGAGTCATCAAATATTCTAATCATGATATTAGAATCTAATAACAATATGCACTATGTTTGGCAACATATAACGCGATACAAAATTATAAATGATTTCGAATAATTTTCAATCGTCCAAATTGCCATTTCAAAAAAATAGTATTTTTATTTAATGCATTTTATAACATTTTATTTATACTATGTTGAATATACTAGGTTCAAAACACGTTTCGTAAATAGAAATATAATTTTTAAAGATGAAACAGATGATGAATGTCCAACGCCAACAAATGACCATGATGAAACACACACTATTTTTTCCCCTGCGAGATCGCTATTGAAAACGAAGATCAATTCTTTTGTCTGTGATTTAAGCAAAGCATATGAGGACATTTTTCTTTTTAACTACTGAGCTAATTTCATGTTTGATCCTTATGAGACATAGAACCTAAAACGTCTGACGAGTCTATTTTTTTCCTTCTATCATCTGATTTTTTGATGCACTCAATTAAGCAGAATAAACTGAAGTTGTATTATTTTTAAAATAAGGTAGAAAAAACTTTTTTTTTTGTTAGGAGACTTTGGCCCATTCTGAAAATCTTATCTTCGTATGATATTAGGTTAAAGGTACAACTCAGATATCGATAGACTTTTTATTATTTTTATCTCAGATATTTCTTTTTCAAGTCACGCCCCGATAAATTCGGCCCTTTTGCTAATTGTGCAACGCCGCCAGCCACCGCTGCTACACCAAAACCACCCAATTTCAGTCATCGGCACTAGGCGATTTCTAATTTATGTAATTTTTCATTTATGCTAAGATAAAATTCCTATTTGTAAAAAATGATTAGTTTTGAAGTAAACAAAAATTTAAAGAACACATCTTTAAAAAAAAGTCACTGCTATGAAGGAAAATTTTTTTTTTATAATTACATTTCAAAAACAATTTTTTAAAAAATTTTAATTCCAAACATTAAAAAATACTGTGTTTGGCTTAATCTAAAAATGAAATTAAAATCTGTACATTTAACATAGTGTCTTCAATTGAATCTCTGACACAGAACGCTATCATCGCCTGTGTTTTATTGTACCAAGAAGTACAACCTGTTACGTCTTGTACTAAACTTGTACGTCTTGTATACATTCATTATAAGTAGAATTTGCGAAAACAAAATACCAATAAAAATTGTCAGGTAAAACTTTTAAACTGTGAGGGAAAAACAAGCTTGTCTTTAAACATCATAATTTAAAAGGAGCCAAATAGGCGCAAATAACAATTTTTTCTTCAAGCAAACCAGGCTGGACATTTTCCTTCTAGTAGCATCTCTTCTTCAGAAGGCATATACTTTTCTACTTTTGGAATCACATCTTTTTCATCATTCGAAGGATGGTAATTTTCGTTTAGCACTAAGGGTTTTAATTTACTGCTTGATTGAGTACCAATAATATCTTTTATCACAATCAAGTTCTCGACTTCAGTTCTGGACACTAAATCGCTATCTTCTGAATAATTTGTATCTTTTTGGGGAAGAATTTCTGTTTTATTAGCAGATCCATTGAGTATTTCTTCCTCGGTAGTGCGCGTAGCAGGCACGTACTTGTTTTGCTTCCATTCGGGAGACTTTCCTTCTATTTCCATTTTAACAGGATTATTAAATGGTATCAATTCTTTCTTTTCGAGTATTCTCAAAGTCATTTGTTCAAAAATCTGCAATTTTTTAAGAAAGGAAAATGAATATTTAACCTTTAGTTACCTTTGCATATATTCAAATGTAACGTACTAGGCGGGGAAAAAGGATATCACCTAGAATAATTTTTGTACTAATAATCGTATTTAGCAATTTCAACGGTTCCAGTAGGATATGTGACCTCAAATATATGCTGACTAATCAGTAGCCGCTATGCTAAGTAATTAGCAATAAAAGTTTTGAATCTGAGGCATAATTTTTTCTATACTATATTAATATACGCATTTTTCTGCTAAGAAATCTAAAGTTTAAAACTATTTATGATGAGAGGGAGGGGATTCGAGGAAAATTTAAATTAATTATTTTTAAAGAAATAAATACCTAATGTAACTTACAAAGAGTTTAACTTCTGCAAACGTAAGCTAAAAAATTATCTTATAATTTTTCGTTGTTAGTCGATTACTAAAACTTTTTTTAATTACAAAATACAATGTTTCTTATTAAGTCGTCAGCTGATTTAATTTTTATTTAGTAAAGAGATTTTAATAAAATATAACATTCCGCGAAGTTTTATAAAAACATATTTCTGATTGAATGTGGTTATACATCTGTTTTTATTTTTGTTGATTCATTCTATGGAGTGAACAATTACAATTATGTGCAATTATAATAATGATCAGTATGCTTTCATATATTTGGATTAATATATTTATAGATTACTCAATGTACATTTTAATAATTAAATAACAAAAGCGACAAATATATATGAGTATATAACAAATATATATGAGTATAAATAAAGATACTAGTTTTTAAAAGAAAACTTTTTGTTTCTTTGAATCAAACTTTTGTCACATCAGTAATGAATAGGCGAAATATTTTATTGCTTGAAAGCTAACACGAGAAACAATTTAACTATCATTTATTTAAACTTCAGCAATGATAAGGAAAAACTGTGGAAAGCCACGTTTACACCATTGTACCACCATATTACAATAATATAGGGTGTAAGGAAAAGTTCGACTAAAATATGCTCTAAAGTATACCCTAAAATATATCTAGAATAAATTTTAAATTGGCAAATAAAAGACACATTTTCATATAATTTCAAAAAGAATGGAAAAGTTAACTTGTTCGAAATAATTGGTGCTGTATTTACTTTGATTTTATAATTTCATTGTAATTAGAAATAATTGGCATTGCATTACTTGAGGCTAAGGGTTATTTCCTCTCATTCGATATTGACATTTCATATGTAACGGAATTTTTTGACCTCCTTAAAAGTGCTTTTTAAAGCTAACAGCCAAAACAAATTGTACTGCATTGTTTTTCCAGAAATTTGTGACTAAGTTATTATTATTTCAGTGTAAGAGTCTTTGTCCTTATTTTACATAAAACCTATTTTAATATCGCGTTAAGTAATAATATACAATGTATTATACTGTGTTGCAGGTAATTCTGATCGAAATCGATTGCCGTGTGAACCTAACTAATTTTTTTTCACTTTTAAATTTATTTGAGAAAATACAATCTGCTTAATTTTTTTAAAAATTATATATTTTATGCAGAGTACTATAAAAACGAGGGATATTTACGGTGTTTCGAAAAGTAATAATTCATTATATACTAATATACTCTATCATACTAACTAAAATAATTTAATATAAATTAAGTATGCTTCTAGTACTTCTAGATACTTCTAGATAGTAAATACTTCTAGAATAAATCTTCCGCAAATATTCAAAAAAAAGTCATATTGTCACATTAAACTAATATTACAGTAGCTAACATTCAGGAATTTTTGAAATGGAATATAATTCACATCTGGATTTGTTTCTCATCGATTATATACACATTCTTCTAAGAGAAAAATACAATCATGCAATCATAGTTGTATAAAGGTTAATTTAAATTTCCGAGTAAGTTTAAGAACTTGAATCACTTACAAATAGATATTACTTTAACATTCACATTCAAACTTTATGTGTGTATAACTCTTGTATATTCGATTATGTCAAATATAAATTGCGAAAAATTATACGAACGCGTGCACAAGGGCTAATTTATAGAAATGAAATTTCAAGTAAAATCGTCTGTCAAAATAAAAAAAAAAGAGAAGGTAATGACAGATTGATATAAATGAGAGTGAAGAGAGAGAAAAATTAGAGATAAACAAGATAAGAATGGAATTTTTGTTCATGAAAAAAAAAGTTTTCTGATGAAACGAGTGAGCGTTAAATAAAGTATTGTGAAAATTGCAACATTTGTTACGTTTGTTTCATTAGGAATGTTATAAATATAAATTTTCTTTTTTAAGAAACTTATTTAATAATAATTTTTAATTACTTTAATATTAAAGTTTCGAAACCCTAAATTTTTTAAGAAGGCAATTGTAGTTGGCAAAATTGAATAATTTGGTGAATGTAAAACGTATTTGGTGAATATAATGTGTCTAATCCTCTTAGTTTTGCTGCCATTTTTTCAGTTTCTTAAGTACCTCTCGAATTTAGTTTAAAATGAGACTATCGTATCAGATGTATGTACGTAGAGATGGTGAGAATTGTAAAATAAGTTTCTATGGAAGCTTGAATTAAATCTATAATGTCTTACTTCTTTAACATTTTCACCAGTCTTGGCACTGCATTCAAAAAATTTGAGATTTTCACTTTTGGCAAAATTTTGGCCTTCTTTAAAAAGTACTTCCCTTTTATGGAGAAGGTCAGATCGAGCACCAACTGTCAATTATAAAATATTTTCATTAAAAGAAACTTGAAATCTTAAGAAATATAGTCATAAAAAATTTTTTTTTTCTGGGAACGTAACATTATTTTTGCACTAATGCTCTATTCGTTAAATACGCAACTGTTCTTGAATTATATCAGTGGATACTCTAGCATAATAGATGGTTCATTTTATAAATATGAGATGGCTCGTAGGCAGCTGAGAAGTGGAGAGATTTCGACACGAGAAGTTGTCGTACCATATGAATGCCTCCTCCTCACTAATATATTCAAACCAAATATTTTCTCACCCAAATATATTTTTTATAAATGAAATTTCTAATGTCAATTTTAATTTGTATCATCTAAATGACACAGTGCACACATACAGACATATTTTTTCCCATTGAGATATCCAGAAATTTTTAAAGTTTCAAACATTAGCAATTTGTATCAAGCCTAAGGGATACAAACTGAAGATTGCGCTAACTCCATGGTCATAAACAACCGTTGCATTACTCGGCAAAATATTTAAATTAGTATTTTTACTTCAGAAACCCTGCAATGCCCAATTAAAAACCTGCTATGCGAAATCTTAGCGAATTTGCAAGGTAGAGGGTGCGTTTATTGTTTCTCAGTGGCCAAGTTGTATTGTTCTACTACAAGTATTGTTTCTACTGCCAAGAATACAATTTAAGTCACACGAACACGTCACAGCCCGTTTTACAGGGAGAACCAATTCATTCATACACAGATCGTAATTTTAACCTTAAGTAGCGAACGCTCAATCTCCAATTCAGTACCTCTAGAGGTACAGATTTTTTTATCGGAACTTGGTAGACTTTGTGCCTCCGGCAGCAGTCAGTATTTGATACACGGAATTATTCGGGAAGCGGGATTCGAACTCATGATCTCAAGAACACGAGCCCAACGTCCTACAAACCAGGCTATCTCAGCCCAAATACTAGAAGTAATTAATAAAATAAATACTTATGAATATGATAGCTTCTGGAGCTAATTTCCTCATTGTCTCACGCCATTCTCGAAGTTTCTCAAAGGTACAAATGTCTGCTGTATCATAAACCAGAAGAATACCGTGTGCATTTTTAGTTGTCCTGGAAGAAATTTCTTTTAATATATCTGTCAGCATTATCAATAAATATTTTTTTTAATTCTTGCTGTTGCTCTTCGAGTAGAAAATTTTATTACTGAAAGGATATTTACTTACTATTGAGATAAATATAAA
The DNA here is from genome assembly GCF_043381705.1 of Parasteatoda tepidariorum. Classification (NCBI taxonomy): domain Eukaryota; kingdom Metazoa; phylum Arthropoda; class Arachnida; order Araneae; family Theridiidae; genus Parasteatoda; species Parasteatoda tepidariorum. The sequence continues at coordinate 29,379,901 of NC_092205.1, read as the reverse complement.
AATAAATTCAGGAAGTTTAAAAAAATGAAGGGACAAAGTAGGCATACAAAAAGAATTAGTTGTAGTAGTACTTTATTTAAATCGCTGTAGGGCAGAAAAAAGAGATAATGGGGGTGGTCTGGCAAACACCCCTGGATGATCTGAAGACACGCTATCATAGTTTTGATCCTCAATAGAGAGGATGGCTCCCCGCTTTGACAGCCCAGATATCTGTGCGTGAAGTCGAGTACTTTATTATAGAACAATTTAACGAGGATCGATATCGCACACCCTCATTCCGTTCGCAGGCTGATCAGTGGTCACCCACCCACACTGACGCATACGCACACCACTGGTTCATTGTCCACAGCCAGTGATGCTTTACTTTGGTGATGTACTACCAAACTACTGGAAACTAAGTCTTACGAACAATTCAATGTAAGATAGGAAAAGAATAAAACCTCGTAAAAGTGCTCAGAGCCGCAAACGCGACCAACAGTCGCAAATTATACGCAAATAATTCAATTTTTTAAAAATATCTTAAGGGTACTAACATTAACAATATCAAAAATCTGAAGAATACCGTGTGGATTTTCCGACATTCTGGACAGAAAAATTCTAAGTAGATTGTAACTGGATCATCAAAACAGTTTTATTTTTTTCTTTAAGGAGAAGATTTTATTACTTAAGGATTTGAACTTATTATTAAGGTAAATGCCAATCAATGTTCCTGCCCCACCTAATTCTGGTCATCCAGGAAATTTTACTGAATTCTAACATCATCACAAACAATCTGGTAACAAGCTTGTTTGTTATAAAGAGATTTAAGAAATATAGCAAATGAGCAACTTAAATAATTTTTCCCGTGTAAACTCTCATTATGCGATGATATAAATATACCAGAATCAGTTAAAAGGAAGACAAAAATTCTAAAAATTTAAAATTGGTTTAAGACTAGAAAAAAACTCTATCATACTAACTAANTTAGTCATGGTTATTAAAAATAAATATTAATTAAGTTTTGATACAGTAATGATGTAAGTAAATAGTACAATCAAATAAAAGTTTTATTGGTAAATACGTTATATTTTGCAAAGAAGTAAGCTTTATTTAACTCTAAAATGTGACAAATTTGATTAAAAAAAGAATTTTTTGAACTTACATTGGCACGAATGCACGATATCTCCCATTGCCAGCGTTAACTCCAATAAGTAATTCAACAGTTTTTTCCTTTACCTTAAGTTGTTTAGTGAAGTAGTCCCAGCCAGTTATCGTATTAAAATTTTCTGAAATGATGATATACTCTTTAGTTGTAGTAAAACTTTAACTGACAAACATGAGTAAAATATAATCATGTAAAAGTACCAACTTTGTGCACTCCAAAGCATTAAATTTTTTTTAAATTTTATTTATCCTTTCTCCTTAAGTCATTAAAATGTTCGATATTTTTGTGCAATGAACTCACTACTTTTTGAAATATATAAGATCTTTAATAGTGATGATATCATTAAATCTATCAAACTAAGTAGAATGAGATGGGCCGGGCATGTAGTGAGAATGAGCCCAGAACGAACAGCATTAAGAGTCTTTTATGCAATCCCCTCCAATGAAAGGCCGAGAGGAAGGTCCAAAAAGAGATGGAAAGACTGTGTGGATGAGGATTTTGCCATCCTGAAAGTAAAGAACTGGAAATCAATTGCTGGGGGAAAGGCAGAATGGGAAAAGCTTCTGAGGAAGGCCCAGGCTTACAAGGGGCTGTCGTGCCAATGCTGATGATAATTTCACTACTATTAATGGTCATTGAATTATTATTATTTTTTGTTTCAGTAGATACAAATTTGAAAATTTATGGAAAATTGTCCAAGCAGAAGATAACAGAGAAAAGGGGAAAAGAGTTAACCCTTTAACGCGGAACTTTTATTAAACATATTTTTCATTATTTTGTATTAATCTAGGACAATGTAAGTGAAAAATATTATATTTAAAATTTTAATAATTTATGGATATGAAATACAGCATGAAACACCGGTGTCGGCGTAAAAGATAAAATCTTTCAAACACGGCTCTATTCCAAACAATAATTTTTCTAATTTGCAATTACTTAGATCTAAGAGAATTAGCTTAACGTTAATTAAACTTAATGTTAATTTTACTTTTTGCGTATTTTGCTATATCTCGAGAACTTTCTAACCGAATTGAAAAATTATTGCACACAAGACACAAGTATAAATTTCGTTTATCCGAAGATAATTCAATGCAAAAAGTAACTTTGAGTTAATATTTAAAAAATTTTATGATTTTATTTAAGAATGCTTGAAAAATGAACAAAATCGGTCGAACAGTTCCTGAGAAATCGAATATTAAATACCTGAAATTTTTTAAATTCAATTTCTCATGAACAATTCAACCAATTTTGTTCAGATTTTGTATTTTGCAGAGTAAAATAATATTCTGTAAAGTAATGTAAAAAATAGTGTACAATTCAAAATTTTTTCGACAATTATTAAATAAAATAATAAAAAATATTTCCTAAGATTTAATTTTTTGTATGGAATTATCTTTGAATAAACGAATCAAAATAAGCCTAGTATTTATAATAAAAGTGCCAATCTGACTGTTTTAGAGCAGCAGACAAATTTAAAATTATCAAGATGGTGTTGCAAATTGACTCTGAAAATTCTGCTACCGGGGTTACAACAATGCACAGTGCTCCTGCAATGAATTTATGTGGGGGTAAATAACTCGAGTAAATTTAATTTTAGTACACCAGGATTTTCAGGTAATTCTCAAATTTTTGAGTAGTTTGTTAGTCGTAAAAAAGATATAAACTTATTCACTTTACTGCTGCGGAAGCCTTGTAACCTTTGAAGAGTAAGCTCTGTGAGGCTCATCTCTATTTTCAAAAATCTCCAGAATGTAGGGTGATCAAGAAGTTTTTGAGTCTTGTGAAAAACTTTTACATTTCTTTAAATAGTAATAATCTTCTTCAGCTGACTAAATTTCAAGATATCAGCAATTTTTATGACTTTCCTTACAGTTTTTCGAGGGATATAATTTTTTCTTTTTAGATGTCAAGATTGAACCTTTTTTTTACTGCAATATAAATTATTCTTCTAACGTGAATTCTAACGAATTTTCATATGTCACACAAATGATACTATTGCTCTGTCCATTCAATTAACATACATTATCATGAATATTATTTTAAAAAATAAATGTATTATACTTGACAATGAAAATACTAAGCTATTATCCTAAAATTATTTTTTTTTAAATTAACTAAATAAAATATGCTTACATAAAAACTAATTTTTATGTAAATTACCTTCGAATTTTCCAATGATATATGTTCGAACCAAGCATGTTTTTCCTACGCCTGAAATGTGAAAGAAATAATAAGTAATAAATAAAATGTTCTTGCTTATCAAAACAAACTAGCGAAACTAAGAACAAAATAGAAATGTTCAATTCATGTAGTATAATTAAACTCTAATACTAAAACTAATTAATACTAAGACTAATTAATACTAACTATTAATAATAATAATAATTAATTGCTTTTTGATCACGGATTTAAAATTCTCAAACTTTATAAAATCAGAGCTGACTACTACGCAGAGTTGGCCGTTGATTACAGTAATCGATTCCAACTGTAATTGATTACAAATAATTACAGCTATGTAATCAATTACTTGTAATCACGATTACAAGTAATCAATTACTTGTAATCGTGATTACAACTTTCAAAAAATTTTGATTACAGATGTAATCATGATTACAATTCTGATCACAGTAATCATGATTACAATTTTGATTACAGTAATCAATTACTTGTAATCACGATTACAAGTAATCAATTACTTGTAATCGTGATAACAACTTAAAAAAATTTTGATTACAGCTGTAATCATGATTACAATTTTGATTACAGTAATCAATTACTTGTAATCATGATTCCAAGTAATTGCGATTACAAGTAACCACAAAAAAAAAAACGATTACGAGTAATTATGATTACAAGTAATCAAAATATATGATTACATGTAATTGTGATTACTTGTAATCAAACAATACGATTACAAGTTATTACGATTGTATACTATAGTCAAATTTTTTATGTAAGTATTCATCTGTTTACATATTTTTATGTACATAGAATGTACGCACGCATAAACGTACTATTTGCGATTCCTATACATACAATGTATGCACAAACGTTGTTTGTACGTACAATATTCATAATTATATTGTAATATACTTAATGCAATGCGCATATGCTTAGTACATATAATTATAGATTTATGATGCATGTACGCATGTATGTTA